>NC_079137.1:28574617-28876529 GCF_945859705.1 Episyrphus balteatus | reverse complement strand
TTTCAATTTATTCTCCCCTTTTTCTTGAGTTGAGTTGTGTTTTTTTTTTTTTTTTTTGTTGCTCCTCTACTCTTCAGTTATTATTTTTTATTCTTTATTTCAATAGAGCCCAGGAGGCACGATGAAACTGAGGTTGCTAAGAAGGATGAAGCGAGAGTTCCTTGTTTTTATTATTTTTTTTCTTGTGTTGTAAAAAAAAAAAAATTCGCACGAGAGAAAATGTGCACCTCAGCTGCTGCTGCTGCTGCATCTGCATCATGTGGTGGAAATGCAAATCCACTGATTAGTAAGTAACCTATAACCACTAGAAGTAGACGAGAGGAGCCCCATGGAGGCTCCAGTGAAAAACCACTCAATCTGAATTCCCCCATTGAGAATGCAATTCAATAGATTTTTCCATTCGAGTTGAATGACGTGCGGATGGATGCTGTGCGAGCTATGAGTTGCGACCTGGCTGCAAAAATATGTATAAATCTATATGAAAAAAAAAATAAGTCTATGTACCATTAGAAACAAAAGCTGTACAACTTTCTAGCACCTCTATTGAGAAGTGGGTACCAAGCACCAAGCGCCTAGATATATATTTGTGTAGGTTTTTCTCTATTGAGGTGCATTCGACTGGATTGAAAAGGTGGTAATATGCTCGAATTGATCCAAACTAAACATAAATTACTTGAAGAAGAAAACCGAAATGAAATTGCAACCACGAATTGTGGAATGTTGCAGGCTTGCACGAGGTACGAACGAAAAAAAAAAGTCCAGAAGAAAACAACTAAAAATATTGAAAAGAGTATCATCATCATCTTCTCCACCATCATCATAATCATCAGCAGCAGCAGCAGTAGAAGCATACATAGGCTGATGCTCTTCATTGATTCCATAGAATGGATAGGATTGGATTGGATGAAATTGAAGTTGCAGGAAAAACGACGAATCAAATCGGAACGACAGCCACAGCCTTAACAGCAACAGCAACAGCAGCAGCAGCAGGAGCCATACCATAATATTGAACTACATCAAGACCGCAAAGTAATTTATCACAAAAGTTCACATTTCAATGATTTCCAAGTGCGAACCCAGTGGAGGCGCAGAAGTCGAAGCAAAATGTGGACGCTGAGGGCGATATTACCACGAACTGTAGAGGCATTCGGAGGGGATGGAAGTAGGTTTCTCTCACATCATCATCATCATCCCAGCTACAGAGCTTCATTTTCATTTGCATCTCGTGACTCCCATCCCTCTGGGCCTTGGTTGAGCAATTTGATTTTTTTTTTTTTTTTTTTTTTTTTAGTTGATTTGGAGTTCGATGAGGTTGGAACAGCATTGCTACATCTCCAATCATCTGTGTCCATGATTTTAAAACATATGGCATCTACATACCAACATATAAGAGGCTTGATTCTGATGGATTTTGATACTGTTGGTGTCATGTGACAAAGCACTGAGCCTACTGAGTGCTCATGAGTTTTGAGGTTTGACTGTAGATATGTTGTTCTTGTATGTAGCAGATTCTTTCCCAAAGGCATTGGGTGAATCTTATTTATTTTATAGCGTATAGGATATGTGTCGTTGTGTCGTGTTTAGTTGGAGCACATGCATTGACATTCTTGAGGCAGTAGTTAATGATGGCGATGGGTTAAGTTAAGACAGGTAAAATAAGAGGTTTTGACAGATTGACAGCTCTTTATTATGTTTGGTTGGGATTTCACTTACTCTCTGCGAATGGTGGTAAATGTTTGAAAATATCACAGTATGACGTTGAGATATTCTTAAGGGGAGGCATTAAACTTTCTACAGCAAGCCCACATAATGCATAGTTATATACAATTTAATTAAATATTATTGTGTGTCTGTTTATGTTTGATAGTTCTACGTGACATTTAAGGAAACATGAATGTTATTCCCATGATCTTCTCTTATTTAAACAAAATTGGAGTGTTCAATACAATATATTGGCAAACATTTTTGAAAATAACTAGATTATATTTGGAACAAATTTAGAATTAAAAAGGTTCATAGAATTATTATAGTGTGTTTTTTTGAAGGGGTGGTGGCGAAAAAAAAATTTGTTAAAACTATTTGTCTCTTGAATCACAAAGCAAGAGTCCATAAAATGTAGATATCTATCTATCTATATATAAAATTTATCCATAAAAGTCGTGTTTTAAGGGAAATATACAAGAGTTGTTTTTTAAACTCTAAATTTTACATTGGAAAACTTGTCATATGAATCACAAAGCACTTCTCTACTGAACTTGTGAGCAATGTGATAGAAATTTTATATGAACCACACATTAAAATTTATCTTTAAGAGTTGTATGGAGTCCGCACGCATATTTCTATTCTTTCCTGCTATAAATTCGATGACCTTCGTTCCGGTTATCCAGGGACTGTCCTTGTAGCTTGTTCTGTGTTTTATTTAAGAAACCAGGGACGTATTTTTTAATATGTATTTTGTAATTTTTCCCGTTTCTTCACATTCTCTGATTTTCTTATTTAAAATTTTGAATACTTTGTACAAAAGACAGTATTTGAGAAATATTGGTTTTTCTCATTTATCAGATGAAAGCATTTCCTAGTTTTTTTTTTTTAATTTTCGCTAAATATATAATTCATAGGTACATATTTATTCACATACATATCGCTGGCTGAGAACTATAATGTTCTATGTTTTATGGAAACCCCTGCAGACATAGAACATTATAGTTCTCAGCCAGCGATATGAACGATTAAACAAAACAAATAAATTTTAAAATTTTTAAGGAAGTGTTAGAATATTAATTAAAATTTAAGATTTCACAATTTTAAAATCATTATGAAAATGTTAAAAACAACTCTCAAGGTTTTATTAAAAAATATATAGGGTGATACATAAAATTTTGAAAAAAAATTAGTTTGAAATTTTTTTTTCCAATTTTTTTTTTTTTTTTTATTTTGATTTTAAAAATTAATTTTTCAAACACTGAGCCGTATGCATAAAAGGTAGCATATGCTTTTACTAGTAAATTTTAATAGTATTTACTACTTTCCATATGCATAAAATACATAGTAAATGCTGGAAAGGTAGTATTTACTAGAAGAATAGTATTTACTAGTTTTGGATGAATTTTTATAGTAAATACTGGTTTTGGTATGCATAAAAAACTAGTACCAACTTTTACTTTCTAGTATTTACTGCTAATTTTTCAAGTTTCTAAATACCAACTTGAACATTTACTAGTAAAAACTTTCTCATGTTAAATGCCGACATCATCAGTCGCGACTTTACTTTCAAAGCAACCGGTTTGCAGAGGATTTATTTCGAATATTAAAATGGCAGCTTTTTTCAATTTAAGATCTGAAAAAAATTTATAAACAGCGAAGAACGCCCGCGAATAATAATTTTAAAATGCTCTACCTTTTTAATTGAATCTGATAAATTTATTTATCCCTTTTACAATAAAAAAATCTCAAGGTTCTTAATCTGAAAGAAGGGTAGGAGCAACGTGAAGTAAATTATGTGTACTAAAATTAAAATGCTTTTTTCGGCATTTGTCCCAAGCGTATAAAACTCCTTAACCGCCTTAAACACCAGTTGTTATTATCAACAAATTGTAATACAAAATTGGTTACAAAAGAAGAAAATTATAGAACGTTAAAAATACAGAACAAAAAAAAGCAACATCATTTATGTAGGTATCTAGTATGTACTATTACTTTCAGATAAACTAATAGTATTTACTTGGATGAATCCAGTATTTACTACTAGTTTATACTAGCTAGTAGAAACTGAGGTTTATGCATACCGAATGTAGTAAATACTATTAGTTTCAGCTTCTACTAGTAGTACTAGTATTTTCTATAAACCTTTTACTACTAGTAATTACTTTTTTTTATGCATATGCCTCACTGTGCCACAAAACTAGTGAAATCAAACAGGTCAGAACAAATCGAATGTCTTGTTCGACTTCAATAGTCAAAAAGTTTTTTTTTATAGAAATCAAAGTAGGTACCTACATTTTTCTAATGGTTTTTTATGCGCTGAGCTCGAATCCGAAGTCAGAAAAATTCTATCACATCACGTTTTTGAGATATTACCTTACCAACACATCGCAAAAATAGTGTTTTGGACGTTCAAAATTTAATATCTCAAAAACTTTGCACGTTAGAGCTATTCTAATGCTAGATTCAAATTAAGAAGGTCAAAGGTCATTAGAAAAGTATAATTTACTGGAAAAATATTTTTCGCCAATATTACTGTCATTTACGGAAAAATTGATCTTAAAAATCGTGTTTTTGTTTGTTTTTTTTTTCAACTTTTCTCAATATTTTCTAAAACAAAAGTATAGTTTTTCCCAAAACCTTAAATAAAAGGTATTAATCTAAATAACTGCATTTCAAAAATTTCAAAAATCAAAAATTTTTTCGGTAACTTTTTTGATTGGAAAATAGGCTAGGTATTTTTTCAAATTAAATTCGTCAAAAATCCAAAAATTAACTTTTTGCTCAAAAAAACATTTAAAATAGATAGAAAACATTACATTACACTTTTACTATCTACAACTTTTGCATTAAACTTTTTTCGATAGGAGGTCTACTTTTGACAGAAATCGTAAAAAACCATGATTTTTGACACCCACCCCACTTTTTCGCCCACCCGACCGTTTTCCCCCAATATGTTTGTGAGCAATTTATTTTTCCGTTTTCAAAATTTTTCCACCACCCATATGCTGCTAATAATTTTTTTATTTTCAAAAATTATTGGCACTGGTGATATGTAATTCAATTACATCTAAGTATGATCAACTTCCATATTGTTTGGTGTGGCCTTTCACTTAGCTTATGAAAAAAACTTCGTAAATAATTTTGGTGCAATTCCTCGACTATTTGAGAATGATTTTATAACAATTTCTGCTTTTTTTTAACAAACCATCAATACCACCATAACTTTTTACTTTACAAACAATTTTACTGAACAAGTTCCATGACTTTGGCATTTGCTATTTTTTTTTACATTGCATAGTAAAAACGAGAGCAGTAGTACGCATGGCGCAATGGTAAGTGCGATAGTCTATTGCGCCACAGGTCTAAAAACCACCTAAAACATTTTTAGTTGGTACTCTCTCTTGGCAGGTATTGAAAAAGCCTCCAAGAGTATCATTGTTATGAAAAAGCACATCAGCCGTTCGGACTCGGCGGTAAATTGTATGTCATTTCTATTCTAGCAAACTAATTACATGCACACTAGAATAATTGAGAGTTGTGTCAAAAATGTATTTATTATTTGTAAAAACCATAGCAAGTTAACGAATTATAAAAATTTCTTGTTTTTCATTTATTGTATTACAAACTAGATTCAGAAAAGCTTTTTTTTTAACATTTGAGTTTTTTGATTGATTCAATAGAAGATAATATTATAAAAGATCATGTTCCTGTATTAATTTGTTTATGTTTTGTAAAAACTTTTTCGTATTAAATCACTGGAAAACCAGTGAAGAATGCATTGTTTTCACACACGCAAGCCGACAATTTTGAACACATTTAAAAAAAAAAAAAGTTTTATTTTTAAACTCGACAAGATCCATAAAAAATAATAGTTTTTTTACAAACCGTTAATTTGTATTATGTCCATAAAACCGTAAGGCTATTGAGGGACTCTCATGATTTATCTTCAATATTGACATCATTCATAACTTATAAGGGAATAATGGGAATACAATACTCTATTAATACAAATACAGAAAATATCACCGTCCGATACCACGTTTAAATTTAAGCCTTCAGACATCCAATTTTTTGTGGGTTTCATTTTTCTTGCTCTTCTCCTTAAAATAGAGGAACTCGAGGTGGACAAACGATTGCAGTCGGTTTTATACGTCTATCCCAAAATTTGACCGTTTTAGGCCATTTATCAATTTTCAGACTTCCTATAACAAAAAAAAGAATTTGCAAACGAAACAAACAAACGAAAATTTTGGGTGGACAAACATGGACAAACGGTGGACAAACGAAATAGACAAACTTGGTTTAAAAATTTTGAGGTCGCAGTTCTGGCTTCACGGAGCTAAATAGAGGATAGCAAAATTTAAAAACTAAGAATGAATTTTTCATGGTTTCTGAAGTTTTTTTTTATATCCTGTACTTCTGCTAAGCGTCTGATTCTATGTTGCAGATTGCGCTAGTCCCATCACAACAAAGACTCTGAAGTGTTAAAAAGTGTTAAAAGAATGCTATTTTAGCATTTTGCCAAAGCTAAACTTTTCCTTTGCTTGACAGATGAATATTGAACTAACCAACAATTTTGCTCTATTAATAACAGAACTTTACCAGACAGTCATTTTTATTTATACTTAAATTTTATAAACAAAAACAAAACACACTACTCAACATAGAAACCCATCTAGAAAACAAAAAATGCAGACACAAAAATTCTATGAGCTCATCGAAGAGGAACAAAGTGAAATAAAAAGCTCACTTATGATCAAAGTATCCTTCAAAATTTCGTCGTTCGTCACCTTATTTTTTCTTCTTCCAGTCAATGTGCTGTTGCCATGAAACACACAATTTTCTATTCAAAGGCGATTTACTGAATATGATACAAAACAAAAAATTGCAAAAAAAATATAAATTCAAACCACTTTCCGCCTTTCTTCAAGTTGAACTTGAATGAGTCATAATATACACCGGGAAGAGGACAACATAAGGCCATAGAGCCAGAGGCACAAACACGGCGCATCAGCTTGGGCATAAGAAGTTTGCTAACATTAACGCCCACCGCAAGAAGCAGCAAAACCGCTTAAAAGAGATTAAAGAACACACAAGCCAAAAGAGCCAAATAACCGACATTAAAAAAGAGGACGACTCCGCTGTGATAAAATATGCGGCAGTGGTAGCAACACGCCGAACCAAACCGAACCGAACCAAATCAAAACGAACCGAACTGAGCCGAGTGGAGTAGAGCGGAGTCGAGCGGAGCAGAGAAAAGCAGAGCGATGACGGCGACGTTTTGTGTTTTAGGTGAGTGTGATTGTGTGATAAACTCTTCTGCACTCACTTTAAGAGCACACGCTTCAATGAAGGATTTAAATTGCTAAAAGAGGATCCCTCTTGCTTACCCAGTCCCAGTTCTAGTCCCACCAACCGGAAAACATTCATCCATCTGCCATCCATCCGACCAGCTAGCGCATAGCACCAACACCCACCGCCACCTCTGCACCTCCGCTCCGCTCCGTTCCGCTCTTCTTCTTTTTCTTCTTGTTCTTTGTGACTGAGTAGGCACCGTTTGTGTGCCAGGATGCCGCCGCAATACTCCACCTCAGGACCAGCAAGAGGCGGAAGAATACTACTGCTCTGCTGAGCTCTCTGAACCAAGAGCTTAATATTCCTACTATAAATTTATTTCCCTACTATAAGACTCTATACTTGCGATGTACAACAACCACTGCCGCTTCTGCTTCTGGTGCTTTTGGTGCTGCTGGCTGATGCACTTCTGCGACATTATGAAAAATGAGTGCTCTAGCTCCTACCATAATAGTACGAGAGAGAGACTTCAAAGGACTCGTTCACTTTTCTTCTTTTTACTATTTTTCTGTTTTTTTTTATGTGTGTTTTTTTTTTTTTGTTTTTTTTGGTAAAGTAATTTCTCAGTAAACATTGATTTTTATGTCCTTGTAGAGGAGCAGCAGTTGCAACTCTCGTTACTCGTTGCATCCCGCACCACATCTCCGTTTAGACAGTAAATGACTTGGCATTGCTTTGTAGCATCAGTGGGACATGCATGTCGTTAATGGTGACTGAATTTGATGTCAAAGCCTTGAAAAAAGGGTTAAAAGAATGCTTCGTCGTCACCGTCACCGTTCTCGTTCTCGCTCTCACTCTCGCCGCGTCGCGTTGCACACAGTGTCGACGGTGGCGGCGGTATTTCGTATACGTTCTACAAAGAGTCCTCGACATCCTTTTTGCAAAGTTTTTAATATTGCGGGTATTGATTTTCTATCGACTCAGATGGCGTGGCGGCGGAAGAAGTGGGAAACCGGAAGAGAATATAACTAGGCAGAGATGTTGTAGGTTAGATTTTATAAAGTTCTTTTTGCAAAGTTCTCCTTGTTTTTGTTGTTGTTGTTGTGTTTGATGGTTGATAGAGGTAGTGGTGGTGGCGGTGGTGGTGTTATTATTGAAAAAGGGCATGATGTGGAAGGACACTGAAGGATATTATTACTTCCAAGAACCCTTTAATTAAAACTTTCGAGTAATGGAACGAGATTGATGTGTGTTGAATTTTAATGGGCGTTACGATAGGCGACCGAAGATGTTCAAGTCTATACACCTATAGATACATATGTATTTTTTTTTTTTTTTGTATGATGTATGACCTTTGAAAAATATCCTTTGATATCATTTTAAAGTAAAAATACTTTTGCATTTGAGTAGGTATGATGTTTTGTAAACATAAAAAAGCATATTGAGAGACGAACTCAAGTGTAATGGATGATTTTATGTAGATATGTATTTAAAAAAAAAAAAAGGAAAATGGAAACGGACTTTACAGAGACGTCGGATACAGCAACCAATTCAAAGGCTTTGAGAGTCTTTCAATGAGGAAAAAAATACGAATTATAAAAAAGTGACCAGAAGTAAAGTCTTTGAATGGTCAAAGGAGGTAGACTGCTTTCAAAGTGGTTATTGAAATATTTTTGTTTAGGTATTAATAAGTATTTGAAAAAAGATATGCTTTGAAATTTTTCATAACAAGGGCATTATAAAAGGAAAATACATTTTTATTATAAAAACTGTAAAACTAATTTGTAAAAAAAAGTTACTACTTTGTAAAAAAAATTCGACGTCTTTTGATTTTTACCGACCAGCGTTATACAAAAAAAAAAAAACTGTTTACAAGATTAATCGCACTAACCTAATTGCGATTAACGCTAGAATCTTTAATGCCCGAACATACTGCAGATCTGCAGTATGTTCTTCTTGCAGTTAGGAAGAAATTTGACGTCGAAAAAACTCGCAAGAGAACATAACCAGATTTAAAATCTATCCAAATCAGATCTTCGGGAAAGCACTGATTTCACCGCAAAACAGGTTTAAGCTAAAGCTACCTATTGCTATGAGAATCTTTGAAAGAAAATAACATGTCCATTAAGTATTACAACTTTTGAATTTCGAAAATAAAATAATGGATTTAAGGGCGTAAATTTGTCGTGAATGAAAAAAATTTGTTGCGTCCGTTTATTTTGTTTTAAATAACCCCGGGTAGTTCCGACTTGACAGTCAAGTTAGTACTAACACCCATCTAAAATGTTACTACGAGCTTAGAATAAAAAAAAGGGTGCCTACAACTGTCGTGATTTTGTCGTAGATAGATGGCGCTAGCGCTATACAAAAAATTGCCGCATCATTATTTTGGACACCGAATTTTCTATAATTACCTTCACCAAAGGATTTTTTTTTTCAAAATGCTTAGTTGCTATAAATTTGCCCATAATCTACTGTCCGTCTTTGTTTTTTAATAGATTATGCAGACAAAAAAAATTGCTGCTTTATTTTGCAAAAAAAGCCCAATTAATTGAATTTCCCAAACCTACCACTACCATATGAAAATTTGTTTGTTTATGGGAGTTTTTGCTATGAATTTATTATGAACAATTGTAAAAAGTCTCCTAAATAAAGCAAATGAAAAAAAACAACAGCATTCAGTTGGCCTCAGACTCGTCTTCTATGAAATTCAGCCATACAAACATTTTTAGCGTCTCTACATTAGAAATAAGACGTCCTGGACGTCAAAGTTGAGTTGTGGAGCTTTGTTTATTCAATAAGTCGTACCGTTACCGCTTACATTCCGGTGTGGTTATTCCTTTAATTTAAGTACCGCGTTGTGAACTTAGATCACAACTCGGGTACTAACTTTTTCTTAGGACCGAGTACCAGTGCTTGTTCCTAGCTAGGTCGGATACTTGGTTGAACAATACTGTTGCTGTTTAGCTTTTTTCGACTTGATATACAAAAGCAATTTATTATAACTTCGCACCATTACATCAAAGCTTTGATAAAGAGAAAAATCTCGGGCTAAGAAAGCATTTAAGCAGTAAGGCCCTCTCTCAAAGAATCAAGGAAGCCCTGTAAAAGAACCTTTATCATCCCAGTCCTGCTGTATGGGGCAGAGGCATGGACATTGATAAGAGCGGATGAAATCTTCTAAGTGTGCATAAGCAGAGTCGGGGCGGGGAGAACATACAACGACGAGCTAAACGGGCTTTACAGTGTCACCGATTTGATCAGAAAGCTGAAAATTCAGCGGTAGCGGTAAAGATAGCTGGGTCATTTGGAGCGTATAAACACCGAGGCACTAGCCCATAGTGTTTTTGTGTCCAACACCTAAAAAGCAACGTTGAAGAACAAGACCTCATCTTAGTTGGAGAACAACCTCAACCAACTTGATATGCGTAACTGGAGACAGCTAGCTAGGGACCGTGATGGTCGGAGAGTCAGTCTACTTCAATTTAAAAAAAATAAGCACTGGCACATGACATGAGAATTTTCAGCGGTTAGTTATCTTTTAAGACGCGGAGCTTTTTTCAAATGAAAAACTGCAAAAATGCCATTTTCCTTTATTTGTCAAAATTTTAAAATGAAAATCTTATCTTAAAAAATCGTTTTTTGTTCTTAATTTTGTAACAAATTGAAAAATTATAATAATCAAACGCGCAAGCCATATTCTTGTAGGAAATAGATTGTTCCACAAAAAAGGTCTCAGTAACTTTTTTCATTTATCTAACCATTCTAAAGATATTCGAGGTCAAAGTTAAAAAAAAAATTATAAAAAAATTTGTTACATTTAAAAATTTTCCAATTGAGGTTCTACAAATAATTCCCTGGCATCATTTTAATTGCTTTAACCGTTTAGAAGATATTCCAAATCTAGACATAGAAAAACTAGAAAAATACCTCAAAACACTTGTGGCTTTCTGTTGCCGATGACCAGCCGCCAGTGTAGGAAGTACCGTAATCTCATTCTTGAGTAAATCTATGAAAATGTTGAAATCGTCCAATCCACCTGCACATGATTGGTCACAGTTTCCTCGGTACTTGCTTGATTTTAATGTTTGAGGTATCAATTAAAATTTTTGAAGGTTTCAGTTCTGCTAAGTGTGAGTTGCACACATGTTTTTTTTTTTTTTTTTGAAAAATCAATATTTTCAAAACGATCCAATGAATTTTTAATCAGTCCCGGGTTTCGCTTCTAGAAATATGGTCACCGTAAGCGACCTATATTTCAGAAAAAGATAGAGTTTCTTCCATTTACAGACAGAGTTGTTTAGCAGAGAAATTGTTTCAGAAGTGTGAAAAATCTCTTTCCAAAGTATGAAATTCGTTGTTGAGCAAATATGGGACAAACACTTATAAGTAGGAGAAAGTCTTCTTTCGATTTAAGATTGCACATTGAACAAAATTGGTTGAAACCGTTATTATATTGTGTTCCATTAAGTCTTCACAGTGAGTTCATCGTTGAAATAATTTTCTTCCATAAGTTTCAGCTTTAATATATAATAATATCCAGTGATCTTTATTAACAGAACACAACAGTAAGCTTAACAAAAAAAACAGTAGATTAATGTCATACGATATAACATAAAATATAAATATAACGTTTTTTTGATATGCTAATAATTTACAGGGTGTTATTGAATGAAAGTGCGCGAAGCACATTTAAAGCTAAACATTAAAAGGTGGTCGTCTAACATTTGTAAAGTGTTTTCTTTAATTTCATCAAATTTAGGAATTTGAACTCATAAATTGCTTCGAAAGGACTTTTTCAACTTGAACACAGCACTAATCTCTAACTTCAGCTTTCATTTCGAAAAATCGCAAGAAAGCCGCCTTACTTTCGCGTACAGAAATTAGTTACGTATATTCAGACTATCCATTAGGGTGGAGTGAAACTGCACTTTTTTTTTTGTTCTTCTTGTACATACCAGGGACAGGTTGCCATTAGTCATCAAAAAGAGCATAACAAATCGCAGCCCGATCAAAAAATATCTTGAGGGTTCACAACACCTTTAAAAATGTTCATGCTTTTTGGAAGTAAAGTACTGGGAGCAATGTGCCAAAAAGGAGAGCAATGTTCAATGAGAGCAAAAAGCTAGAGCGTGTAGGTTCGGTCTTCGGTCGAAAAAAATCTCCGCTGAATCCTTCGTTTAGCGGAGAAATAAAATTTACTTAATTTGAAAAAAAAATATTAAAAATCAACGGTTACACTTAAAATAACGTACTATACCTTTTTGTAAAGAAAAAAAAATTTCTTTTTAAATTTTATGTAAGTAAGTACCTACTAATTAAGTTTTTAAAATTCGATGCTCTTATGCCTGATTTACAATATTGCGAGATGACGAGGCGAGAGCGAGACGAGATTTTTTCTTGGTCATTTAAATGGTAAGCCATTTGGTAATGTTAAGGTTTTTTTTTGGGTAATTGTCTATTTTTTACAGGAAATAGAAGAATTTTTGTAAAAAGAAGGATATTTTATTTTCATTTCTTAAGGAAAATGACTGTTATCAACTATAAAAATTCCACAAAATATATCAACAATGTACGTAGGTACCTACTTAAAATGCACATGGTTATTATTTTTGTGTCTGAAGTCATTTTGGATTAGGAGCGCATTCAATTTTTTTTATTGAAGGGGTACGAATATGAAATTGATTCACTGTAGATATCAATTTTACTCACGCAACGCTCTGGTCTCGTCGTATCGCAATATTGTTTTTTTAACAAAAACAGAAAGCTGCATCCAAAAACATCTTGTCATTTTCGAGAAATTAACAAAAAACCAAAACTATTTTTGTCCAAGAAATTTCCTTATTTTGTTTTTACGTGGCTGATTAGGGGTTGGGGGTGCTCGGCGCCCGTGGATTCTTGCAGTAAGGGCCTTAAGTCAATAAAATCGCAATTTATTAAGAAAAATTGAACAATAAATAGTAATGTTCATGTTTTTCGAATAAAAAAAAAACTGAGTAAAACAATAAAAACTCAAAAAATTCCATTAATTGACCTTTAGGGTTTTTTTTAAATTTTTTTCAAGTGACTTGTGAACCCTCTAAAGTCCAAAATTTCTTTGATCGATCTGAAACTTTTTTGCCGTTATTTAAAGTTCCAAATGGCACCCATCCTGGCTATGTATGTATATCAAAAAATAAGACAACTTTGTTTTTCACTCCACCCTACTATCCATGTCGTCACACAATAGGTGCTTTAAATAAGCATTGTATCTATAGGAATGTACCCAACTATTGATTCTTTTAAATTCTAATCCTGAAATCAAAATGACAATTCAATTTTTAAAGTTCAAATGAACTCAACTCCTAAATTTGTTAGTTTTCAAATTTTCCTCGGAGCACTTGGATATTCTTCTCGGAGTCAATAATTACTTAGCAGAGCAAACTATGGGCAAACCCAATAGTTATTAGAAAATGTTGTCACATCAGTAAACCAATCAAACCTTAAATCTAAGAGGAAAAAGGCTAACAAAATATTCATTTACTACTTACCACATTGTTGTCTTAGAAGAAGTCCTAATATAAATATCACAAAACTTTGGCATATCCATTGTCCTCCAACTGCTAATGGCTTCCAAGCCATTCTCGTTCCCATTCGGCGGCGAATGTATAATTTAATAAAAATTTACAAATTTCGAAATTCTTTTGTTTTTATCATTCGGCGAGAGATAAAATTTCCTTTTTCTTATTTTTAATTTTATTTTATTCAAATTAGCAAGTGCATAATATAATGGCAAAGAAAAAACACAATTTAATACACCTACACTAAACGAATGCACAACACGATACAAAGTGTGGCACAGTAATGAAACGTAAATGATGCAAAAGATGCAACAGCAAGCGATGATAACAGATGACTGTGACGTTGTTGTTGTGATGTATGACGACACGATGACGACGACGATGAGTGACGGCAGGCGCAAGGACACTTCAATGTAAAAAAGTTGACAGTTGGTGATTTGTTGTTGTTGTTGTTGGTGATATGAAAGGATGGACTATGAATGTCCCTACTTTGCGCACAACCTACAGCAATTCACTTCTTGTCATTTCGGTACTTAGAAAAGCGCTTAAAAATAGAAAGCAAAACATTTTTAACACAAGACTCAATTTTTTGTTTTTGATGTATTGCAATTCAGTACTACCAAATGGTTTCGTTCAGACAAACAATATTTTGACTCGAAGGGAATTTCTACTCAAAACTCCCACACATTTCGTTCTGTTATGTGATGGTTTTTTTTTTTTTTTGATAAAATTTATTCATAGACAAGTCTCTGTCACACACGAGAAAGTAAATCAAGTGTGGAAGGGAAAGGGCAAATAACACACACAAGTTTTGAGAAAAATAATAAACAAACACAAA
The DNA here is from genome assembly GCF_945859705.1 of Episyrphus balteatus. Classification (NCBI taxonomy): domain Eukaryota; kingdom Metazoa; phylum Arthropoda; class Insecta; order Diptera; family Syrphidae; genus Episyrphus; species Episyrphus balteatus. Next base: position 28,862,132 of record NC_079137.1, on the reverse strand, counting down.
ATTGTAGTAAAATATTTCCACACTCAACAAAGCCAAAAAAAAAAGCAAGATATATATCCCAACAAAGCACTCAAAAAATAAAACACCAAGTGCAAAATGATCAGGTGCGAGCGAGAGCAGTATAGTTAATGTTGAATAACACACAAATATATAAATTTTCGGCACTTTTGATCTTTTTCTCTTCTTCTACACAAAAGAGGATTTCTTCGAATTTGGTTGAGAGAAAAATTGACGTTTTAATGGTAAAATTGATTGAAATTTATTGTTATAACTATTGCACTATGAGATAATCCATCTGTGGCAGAGTTATTTGTATAGTTTGATTGGAATTTTTGTTGGTTAAACGCGAGGAATTATAGTTTGGAAAAAATACGCGATGCGAGATTTTTAGAATTGCGTCTACTCGCTGTCAAATCTGGGAACACTTTGAAGTATGAAACTTGGTTGCAGCAGCAGGGAAAATATATTTTGGGATTTTATTTTATTTTTTGTTGGTGTGGTTTTTTGAATGAGTGCATTCAATGCGAAATGGTTGGTGAAAATGAAATGGAAATGGAACGAAAATGAATGATGTCAGTGAAGAACCTTTGTATATAGTACGGTTTTAGTTTCGACTAGAGCCAAAACGAGGTAGTTTCAGAATCAACCGAAGCTTAAGCAGCCGATTATCTCATTTCATTGAATAGCTCGTTTGTTGTTTTCTCCATTCAAATCTTTTTTTCTCATACACCTTGTATCCATTTTGTTAGTTGTTTCCTCTTATTTGTGATGTGCTCACAATGAATTTTGGGTGTGTTCGTAAAGTATAGTAACTTCATTTCCTACATAGTTCTTTTTGCGGTCGGCCAATTTCATTTAAGATTTTGAATTTTTTAATTGTGGTTCCAATCCATTTTTTTAATTAAAATACGTTTTTTTTATGTTTTTAAAAATCATTTATATGTTTTATATGATATGAAAATTAATTTCTTAATTATATTATTTCCACAGATTAATTAGTTTAAATTTTTTTTTATTTTGCCTTTAACACAGGTGAATTAAAATAAATACAAATAATTTTAAACAAGCTATTTTTAAGCCTAGTAGTTACTCAGATTGAGCTAAATTTTAGCTCCCATACAAATTATCGAAAAAATTAAGCCGAGCTAAAAATTATCCCATACAAATTATAATTAACTTGAGTGGGAATTTCAGCTTGGATAAAATTTAGCTCGATTTGCGTACCAGACTTTAAGGTATAGCTACAATGGCCACTTTTTTCAAAAAGTGGGAAATTTACAAAAGTAAAAATCTTTTATTTCTTTCTAACCCACTGTACCTACTGTATACCAATTATGCAGAATGGCAGTTTGTATGTCACACTTAATGTGACGCAACGCTCAGTGGGTCAAGCCAACTTCCAGAATGCAACTCAGTAGGTCAAAGATAAGTAGATGATAAGTCCTTATTCAGATTGCCAACAAGCTCATCTAATTCAGAAAAGGGTTTCGAATAGTACAGTTGGACATCGTCAGCATAGAGGTGGATAGAGGCATAGTTGCAGACTGATGGTAGGTCATTTATATAGAGGCAGAAAAGAATGGGACCGAGAATTGAGCCTTGAGGAACACCTTGAACCAGTGACCTTACGTTAGAGCAATTGTCCCCTACCACAACTCTTTGAAACCTATCCTTCAGAAATACAATTCTTTATTTCATAGGATTAAGGTTTACAATATTATTCTTAAGAATAAGGACGTGACAATTCTGCCGTCTGCCTGGTATTTCAAAATAAAGAAAGAAAAAAAAATACATTGAAAAAGTAAAATAATAACTGAAACATTTGGCTAATACACAAAATTCAATAGTATGTTAATTAATTAAAGAATTTAAAGGGAATCTAAACAATTTTGATGTGATTTGAAACACAAATTACAATTATTTTAAAATTCATAGAAACTTAAAACATGTTATCAATTTTAAAGTGATTTGAAACACAAAAATAAATTATACTCAATTTAATAATGAAACACAATAATGATTTTAACAATTTTATCAATTTTAAAGTGATTTGAAACACAAAATAGAAAGAAAATTTAAAGCAAAATTTTGAACTGCAATAGCTGGGCTAACTTTATATCATCTCAAAAGAAACTATTACGAAAATTCATTGCATGCTTACAATAGTTGTATAGGCTAGACCAACCTAGAGCACCGTTTAATATTTCGCGCAATCGAATTGGGGAATTAAAGCTCTCATCGAAATGTAGACGCCTAATCTCTTGGAGTATTGGACAAACAGCAATAAAGTGGAGTATGTCTTCAGCTTCTCGTCTATTACATAAACCACAAATTTGTGGCAGATCAGGGCGATGTGGCATACAATTCAGGTTGAGAATTTCTACCCGTGCTCTAAATGTATGTAGCTTATAGCTTCAGCAGGTAGATCGTTTGTGAAATATTTGTCTTCCGATTGTAAATGTGATTGAGATTTTTGTATATATTTCTGGATTGGATGTTGTTGAAGATGCTCTGGCTTGATGTTGGATGTAGGTTTTTTCGTCAACCTTAGCAATGATTTTTTTAAACATAGCTGGTCATTGGCCCACATTTGATTCTGTCGGAAAAAAGTTCACTTCATGAGATACAGCAAGCTGGTTCCATTCTCTAAAAGGTGTTGAATTGGTTAGCATTAGTCGCAACATGATGGTTTTGTGCAGGCTTCTCCCTTTTCTTTTCATAACTCTTACTATGTAGTCTGAGTTGGTTTTAAGGTTGTGGATATAAATGGGTGGGGTGTTATACCCATTTATATCCACTCAAAAAAAATTATGTGATTATTCAAATAAATTTTGTATAATTTGCATTTATCTTTATTTATCCTTCACAAAATACTTGATAAAACAACTGAACACTGTGAAAATGAATTTTACATCTCGATTTATAAAGTTAAACAGCCCTCCAGAGAGCAGTTTAAATTTGTTTGGATTTAACGAGATTGGATTTAAAAAATTGAATTTAACATTAGATTTAAGTAGTGAATATTATGGATTTGGATATATTTTTGCCATTTTGACATTCTTTACATCCAGATGTATTTTTTAAACAAGTGAAGCATGTTACTAGTTAAAAATTTGCTAAATATTTTTAGTAATTTACTAGCTGATCGTAAATTTTAATCCTTTTGTATCGTTTTACTAACTTATAAAATACTAACACCCGAGTTGTCATTTTTTTCTAGTAGTTGTTATCAGCAGTGTTTTATTGGTAATACCCGTGACCATAAACAAAAAATACCAAGACTGGAAACTCGGCGGTCAACTGACGTTTGCCTACAAGCTGGGAGGTGTGGTGAATGTCGTGAACCTTTCGTTGTGTTCGTGTTGGATGTGTGGTGAATGTCGTGAATCTATAAATGTGTGCGTGTTAACGTCATTTACCAACGTGGTGGCTTTCACATATATTCACAGACAGCACTGTACACAAAAGGGTTTCGGGGAGAAAGACGTACGAAATTTTCCAGTCTTGGTATTTTTTGTTTATGCCCGTGACACACTGCTAGTATAGATGGTATAAATGTATGCCGCATGTGTGTCAGAAAATACCATGCTAGTATCAGGCGAACACCATGGTATTGATACTAGGGTTTTTATCGTAGTATAGTATCTATACTAGATGTGTGTCCCAGGTGCCAGGTATAACCCCAGTTCTTATAGCTCCGTTAAATTTTTGCAGGGTAAACAACAGCAAACAATTGCTAAACCTAAACGAATTGTATTCGTTAGATGTTGATTACAGAAGAAAATTTTGCTTACACACAGAAAAAATAGTCATTTTTAACTATTTTTTTTAACTATTTTCATAGTTAAAATTAACAATTTTAAATAGTTAAAAATAGTTTTTTATGGGGTTGATATATCTTTGCTTCCGGGCACAAAGGGGTTAAGTCAAAAAAATCGATTTTCGTATTTAAATTGGAATTTAGTTAGTTTTGTTTTCTCTTTCGTTTGGTCCTATCACCATAGCTCTAGTGTATCTCTTTCCTTTAGAAATGATTCGGTACAAAGAATTTGAGTCAAAAAAATTTAAAATTTTGTGGTATTACGGGCGTAAGTTGACTTAACTCCTTTGTTTTTACATTAATTTTTTAATTTTAAAATAAAAAAATTGGTCCTAAGGCATTAAGTCAAGAGGAAGACAGAAAACGAAATTCATTTTTCTACAGTATTATATTAGCTCAAATAGAATTCTCACATTTGGTAAATAATCACATTGATATTTCCAACTTTCTTTTACAAATTAAACTTTGTTATCAATGTAAACAAAGATTTTTCTTGACTTAACTTCTTTGTATCAAGTTTATTTTTGATGACTAAATGGCTCTAAAGTGTTAAGTCAATACATTTTTTATTTTAAGAACGTTCATTTTCTGGTCAACAGCATATGGATATTAAAAAAGATCTTATAGATGATGTTTATGCATCATTACTTTTTCTAAATAATAATATTCAGATTAACAAACAAAAATTGAAACTTCAATTTCATTTTTCTCAAAACTACCTTTTCTGACTTAACCCCTTTGTACCCGGTTCCAAAGATATCTCCCTCCGCTTATGGGAGGGGAAATTATATTAAAAACAATTAAAATGAAAAAATGTTTATTTTGTTTTTTTTTATTTACACTCCTGCTCAAATTTAACGCACTATGATTTGTTTAAAATAAAAGTCCTATTATGACTTTATGTCACAGTATCATGGTCATTTCCTCAAATGAGACAGGAGTGATCTTAAATTTAAGGTATGGAATAAAATGTTTGTGGGGAAGACTTAAAAAGATTTGCTGAGGTCTGTCTGTCAACCCAAGAACCTTTTAGAGATAAGTCATAAATTTTCATGGAGTAAAATCTGGGTCGAACTACGGCATATGTGTGTTCGTTAACGTATGGTTGCTATGTGTCCCTATCTTTTTCTACTGAATAAATCTCGAAATTTATTCTAAATCTCGTATTAAGGGTAGGTGAAAATCTTAGATCTAGGGTAGGTGAACCCAAATCCGTGATTTACCGAAATAGATTTAGAATAGATCTCGAGATTTATTCTAAATCTACTTAGCTAAATCTCGGATTTAGGGTAGGTGGAAACATAGTATTACACTAGTTCAAAAAACGAAACCAAACTATACAAAAACCTTTTCGGTGTGATGAACTGCAATTCGAAGTCAGAAATACTCCGAATATTACCGTTTTTTGAAATATTACCGTTAAAAATTTTTTTTGTCTAAACATTAATCGTTTCGATTTCTATAAGAACTATTTCCTTTTTACAAGACCTATTTAAATCTTTCCGATAACTTTTTTTATGCCCAAGATATCTTAAGTTAAAGTTATCTTAAAAATGGGAGCTGATCGAATATTTCTGACTTAGAATTCGAGTGTAGCACACCGAAAACTTTTAGAAAAGTAGTATAATTTGGTTCGACAACAAATTGCTTGTAACCTCAAAAATATTCAAAAACCTCTTTTTTGCATTTTCTAACAGTACCTAATATTTCAAAAATGGAAGCAGATTCAAGTTCAGCAGACTTAGGGCCGGTTTTTTCACACTCGATTATCTTTTAACCAAGGATTTTTGTATGGAATAATCCTTGATTAAAAGATAATCGACTGTGAACAAATTGGCCCTTAAATTGATTGATTAATTTAATTACTATGTTCAGTAAGATTTCCATTAGAGCCTTGTTTGGTTCATTTATTACACTGGCCAGCAATGTTCAACTTTTTAAAATTTTATTACAAGACTGTCGCAACTAAAAAAAATTTCTCGATGAATCAGCGAAAAACTGTTTATTTACAAACTGTTCTAAATTATAAAAAAATAATTTTTTTATCAAGTTTCTTTATAAAAATAATACAATTAACTATTCAGCAATTATTCAAAATATTAGATTTAATAAATATAATTTTATTGTGTAATATATGATGTCACCTCAAGCAAAAAAAAATTTGGAGTTACAACAGTCTTGTAATACTAGTGCGACATTTCGGGGGTAATTCCGTACTAATTTTAAAATTATTCTTATTTTAACTGTATGTTAACATTTTCCAGACATTTTTTATTGAACCTAATGCATTTGGGTTCACTAAGCTTAAAAAAATAGAGCTCCTAGAAAGGAACCAGTACGAGGTTCCTTTCTAGGAGCTCTATTTTTTTTTTTTAGATATTTTCATTTTTCACGTTTTGGGGGTAATTTCATGCTATTTTTTTTTAGTTTTCTTATCACAAGCATTTTTAAAGTTTTGCTGGAAAAATTTATTTCGAATGTAATGAATTTCGGTTCAGTAAGTAGAATAAAAATACAAAAAAAAATTTAAATAAAAAAAATTTTATGAATGTGCATGCATTTTCATGTGGGTCAATTCCCGGTCTGTGAAACTGTGAAGTGATAAGTTTTATCACGTTTTCATAATAAATTCTATTCCGGATTAATAAAAAAAAAAAAACTTCAAAAATGTAATAAAAAAAATTAAAACAAACTTCAAAAATTTTCATATGAAAACTAAAATGATAAATTTTTTATCACTTCACAGTTTCACAGATCCGGAATTGACCCCCGGCTAGAAAAGAGTAATGTTGTTTTCGGAATCAGCACCCTCCATTTATGTAGTAAGAAATGATAAACAACGGTCTGAAAAATATTTTTGTGTTAGGCAGTGTTATTATTGTAACAGGCTGTTTGGTGGTTGTTATTTGGGTAGTGAACAATCTGTGAAGTCTTAAAGCTTCCTCAGTCCACTAGGCCCGTTATCGGGGCCGTCCTAATGTCCTAAAAATACTTGTAGCGTAACTTTACAAACAAATGTTATTTAAAATTTCCTTGTACCGTTTGGATATATTTAAATTAAACGACCCCAATGTCAACATGTTCATAATCATCAGAAACATGCATGTTATTACTAACATACCTTGTTTTCTTGTTTTCCAAGTGCTTGCTAATAAAAAATCGGCTTGCGTTTAAAATCGAATCTTTAATGCATAAAAATTGTTTTGTTTTTCTCGTTTGCTTGCACAAGTACTTTTAAATTTTTCGTTTAATTTTTTTTATTATTTTATACACTTTTTTAAGATTTACATTTCAAGTTTTTTTTTCTTAGCACATTTATTATATGTATTTTTTTTTTTTATTTTTGTCAAATTCCCTTTAATGTTATATCTTGTCTGTTTTTATCTAAGCTTTAAAATTTAGTTTTTTTTTTCTTTTACATAATTTACATTTTTTAGAAATACAAAAAAAAAATAAAAATTCACAATTCAATATTTTTGAAAATAAAAGGAACAACGATTAATTATTATGTTTTTATATTAGACACTCTAGAATAGATACATACAATGCACAGTACATATGTGTACTGTGCATACAATGATTTTGTGTTTAATATTGTTTGTTCTTTTTTTTGTTTTAATTATAAATTATTTTTTCTTCAATTTATTTGAAACGAAAATAAAAATTCAAAGGAATTATGTATTATATTATAGACAATAATTCGCTTAGCGAATATTCTACTAGGCTTTTTTTATTATGATAATGTTCGTATTTTTAATAGTACACACATGAATCAATTTATTACTTTACTTCTAAGTTCTACATTTTTTTTGTTTTTGTTTGATTCTATTTAACACACATACAAATCATCTTAAAAACAAAATAACACTCTGGTTTGATGATTTACAAGGAAGTTAATAGATAGCAGGTGGTTGGATGGTTTAGCAAAGGTGTAGATAGTTTTTAGTGTATAAGTAGGTAGGTTGCAGAGGTGTTTATCATATTACATAATTGATAATAATATTTTACTTTACTTTAAAAGTGGAAAAAACATTTGGTAGAGGAAAAATTAAACAAGAGAGAATCGTTAGAGGGGTACACAAAAGCAAAGTTATATAAACACAATATCCTACTATTATTAAATTTCTATTTAAATAATAATAATAATAATATACTGCTAATAGACCCTAGTGAGAAACGCTGCTGTGTTGTAGCTGCTTTTTACTTGACTGTTTGGCGTGCTTTCGATGATGGCTGCCTCCGTTTTTGTCATGTGGTGCTCCTGAGGTCATACTTAGACTCGTTGTAGGTGGGTTTGTACCTTGACTCACTGTAGCTGGGCCTTTAGGTGGGTAGGGTATTTTAAAGAGTTGAATGTGAAGATGATCACAAATCTCAAGGCAGACCTAAAAGTAGATAAATATTTGCGTTTGTGGTTACATACATATATAACAATAATAATAATAATAATTTTTTATATAAAAGAACTTTCTTTAAAAAATTCTTGACTTTTATAAAAAAAAAGGACTAGTTAAGGCTTATTTATCGTCGTTATTTGACAAAGAAAGTTTGTTGAAAGACCCAAAACTTCAATTTGCATTAATTTTCGTTGTTTTAAGTCACGGTTTTAATGTCTTTTACAAGCCATCGCTCTCTCAAACATGTGTACAATTTGTCATAAAGGTGTAAAAAATTAAACAATTGCAGGTTATTGCGTAGTGTTTTTTCATATGCCATAGGTTTCAGGACGTAAGGGAAACAAATCGTCGTTAATGTTTTAACTTTTTTCGGGAAACTCTAACTTTAAAAATATGTTTGGTGAAAGATCATCAATCATTTTGTTCTAAATCAAAATAATGTACAAAATGTGGAAAAAAGCTTCAGAAAAAGCCAAAAAAAAATTAAAATCGGTCAAGTCAACTTCAAAATTAGTTTGGAATGATTTTCCATTCATCTATCTATTTTATCATGTTTTTGTCTTAAACAAACTAGCTAAAAAATCCTCTTAGCAGAAACAATTCTACGAAATGGCAATAGTCCATTATAAATGTCACCGTGGAAAGTTTTTTCAAAAGCTGAATTGAGGTTCAAACGATAGAACACTTTCAAATAAATTAAACTTCAGTTGAACTCTAAAGAGCCCGACACATAGAATCCGTTGCGTCAATCAATCCGTTGAAGTTGACGGATGGGACGGAAAGGGGTGACCCATAGAATACGTCGTATAACGGATTGCTTTTTGACAGCTCACTTTAAATTCCTAGGGGTGTTCGATATTTTCTCGCTGAATGTGCACTGAGGAAGTTCTGATGCAAGAAATTTTTAACTATTATTGTTTTCTTTTTTTTAATAATATAAAATGCACAACTAGATTTCCTGTACGTACTTGCTCTTCAGTTAAAAACAATTTTGTATAACAAATTATGAGTTGTAGGTATGACTTTGGCATAGTAAAATTGAACTCTACAACAGAATTTGAGTATTTAATTGATATAATTTATTAGATATATGTGCCCTTAATTATGAAAGTGGACTAAGTCACTTCTAAAAATGGCATCAAATCTAGCCTAAAAATAATTATTATTTAAGGGGTAAAGTTTATTTGAACGCGAAATTGCAGTAAATAAACTTCTTTATTGCTCCTCTAGTGATTTCATAAAAGAAATATAATTAAATCGTTATAAGAAAATTATTATTTAAGTTTTTCTTTAAACAATGCAAAATGTGACTTAGTCCACTTTCATAATCAAGGGCACATTATCATTAAAAGTTACTTTTATTACATTTTCTTCACAAATATCCAATTTAAATTTACAATTCATAAAATCGGAGAAGAAAAGAACACAGTTCTTAGTTCTGAAATTCCCCGGTGTGCACTCTGAAACAGAAAATCGAACTGATCTATTGTTGACAACCAATGTCAAAGGATACGACGGATGAAAAAGTAGAAAGTTGGGCTACTTCTTCGAATCCGTCCGTCTCCGTCCGATCCGTCGCTTATGGGTCGCTTCCCACAAGAACGTGTGTATTTTATCGAGCTGTCAGTCAAAAACTTCGACGCAACGGACGCAACGGATTCTATGGGTCGGGCCCTTAAGGCGCTATAGTTATTGCGATGGACCATGACACCAAAAGTCTAGGTTACAAAATAATTGCCAATGTTTAAAAACAGGTCACTATGGCGTATGTGGAACCTTTTTTTTTAATAAAACAAATCTTTTATTGTAAAGATTGTTTTTCTTTTCATTTACAAATAATGAAAACTAGTGAGCTTTACGGATCATATCAGATAACAAGTTGAGTTAACTTTTATTTGAAAGGTTTTAGATATGCCAGTACATGTAGTACAATGGTCCCTACAAAGCACCACTTTTAAAACATGGTTCAACAAATATGGTGATCATGATTACTTTATGAATAATTTATAGTTTGTTTTATTCAAATTTGGGTTAAGTTAAGCCAAAATATAATATGATAGTTAATTACCATCAGTTAAATAAAATAAATTAAACTACTTACAAAAAAAAAAATATTTGAGTTAGTACTTGTAATTTTGAATCTCTTACTTCTCGATTCAACTATCCCTGAAGTAATTTTTAAAATATCGGTGATGATTGCGCCGAGCCCATTGCAAAATTAAAACTTAACATCGACGCTTAACTTACCTGCGAACAATACCGCAGTAGATCTTGTGTTCCCCAAATTAGTGTAAACCACAACAACCAGATTTCTGGCACAACACAATTAAAATATTGGTTCAGGAATAACAACGCAGGACCCAATTGTGACCAATCCAGGTACTCCATTTCGCTCTTTGTCATATGAGCTATCTGAAATGTGCCATGTTATGTTTATTAGTGCAAGCAATATTTACTTTCTTATAAGATTAAATTGATGTGAAAAATCTTACCACAAGTTTATTGGTCACTTTAGCGGCAACCATTCCAAAGGCGAGAATATACAGTGACGAATGTTGTTCGAAGATGCTTTGTGGTGATTTTTGTGCAATTATGAAAGCGGGCAAAACCACCAACGATAAGGGGATGCTTGGTGATAGGACACTGGTGCCCTTTTAATTTTTTGTTTGTTTGGAAAGATACATATAAATATATAAATTAACGAAGTTTGTTTAAACTGAAACCTAAAAAATGCAAATTAGAAGAAATTTTGAGCAAATATAATATTAAATAAATTTGCTCAGAACATGGTCTTCATAATTTTTTTTTTTGCAAAATACTTCTTTTGGCTTTTTTTAAAAATAATTTTAATATTTTTTTTGTGAAATATACTAATATTTGATGATACTTGACATTGAACATATACAAAGAAAAGTGGTTGCACAAGCAAAACAATAAATCCAACCCATTAAATAAGCTTTAAACATAAACATGCATTATATAGGAGTTAAAACATAACAAAAATAAAAAAGCGTTCTAATTTCAAAGCTAAAAAAAAAATTTTATTTTCGTTTATTTATTTGGTGGATCCGTACTCTACTTTCAGTGTTGTACCAATTAACTAAAAAAAATAATAATTCAAGATTTTTTAGCGCACACTATTAATTAAAATAAATTCATCATAATAAAACTTATAATAGCTCTAGTGAAAATATTTCTTATTCTGATCATTCAAAAATGAAAAACAATAAAAAAAAATACCTAATCAAATTAATTAACCAAATTTGTATAAACACTGGAAAATATATGTAAATTTGTTAGAGAATTACATTTCATATACAAACAATACAATGTTTGGGTCGTTTTTTTTAATTTTTTTTTTTTTTAATATACAAAAACTTTAACAAATTTACAAAATATTTTCGTAGTTATATCCTTTTTTAATTTAAATTTAATTTTATATAATTTTAAATTTTGATTTTTCTCTATTTTGCTTACAGCAACTGATGATCCATTTTTTCCACAACCTCCAGTCATTACGACTTTTGCGTAGCGCAGGGCTAGTAATGTATCAATGCCGGAGGCAAAAAAAAGAGGCATGATTCTTACATCTTGTCCTGTGTATGGGAGCTAGATAAATCAATGATATAAAATTTTGTTTTGCAATTTCTTTTTTCTTTCTATTTTTTTTTTGTTTGTTTTGCATTTCCTGCTTAATTTTTGCTTGTGGAAAAAATTTTGAAAAGAACAAAAATAAAAATTAAACAAAAATAATAAATTTTATCTGTGCGATATTATTTCCAGAAGATATTTACTGCTTTTAAAATTAAGTGCGAAAATTAAAACTAATTATTTATATTTAGTCGGCTGGAAAGAAATATTTCTAGTTAAACAGTGTACACGCAATTATCTCGCTTAAACCGTGCTGATAGAAAGAAGTTTGATTATAAAACCAAAGAAAAACAAACATAAATAAGAAAACCAAAACCGGTATAGAAACAAATGAAACAAATAAAGTTTGTGTCCTTTCTGTGCTAGTTTTTTTTTTCTCCTCGGTACCTCTTCTTATATCCTTTTTTGGTCCTAATATCTGTGGAATTGGGAAGAAGCACAAAATATCAAAAAAAAAACTTTTTGTTAAAGTAACTTAAAAAAAATATAAGATCAAATATGTAAGTATTAATACTTTAAGTGCTGGTAAGCACAGAGAGAAAAAGGATTTTACGCAATATATTTTTGAAATTTTCTTTCACACAATTAAAAAAAAATATTAAAATAATAATTATGTAGATAGTAGATAACCAAGTTGATAGGATACGTGACACAGATCGGAATGCGGATTTTTTTTTATTTCATTAGAAGACTCCAAAACTTTTGTCCAAACGAACTCCAGGTTATGGTTTTTAAAAGTTTTGCTTAAAACTTTCGGTTCGCATCAATAATCCCGCCTACACATGATGAATGAAAACTTAAACTATTACATCATTGAAAAAGCATAAATCTTTTGATTTTTGTTGATTGGCTTAAAATTACTAACCGTTTACAAAAAAAAAACCCATAACAATAATATAAATTTATGTATATGTACATTGGCTTACACAAAGTATTGTGTTTGAAATCTTTTGTATGTAAATATGCAACTGTACTTCAACCAAGTGTGTTTGCTTCAATTGAAGGCTCATTGCAATAAAATGATACACTATGTAATTGTAATTGAAATTTTTTTTTAAGAAAGGATAAATATGTAGTATAAGTTAGCCAAGTGCATTTTTTACACTGTGAAAGCTTGGTTATTTTTAATTAATCATTCTATTGCAATAAGTCCTTCATTCTAAATAATGTTGTTCTTAACCAAATCCTGAATAGTTGCGAATAAAATGAAAGATTAAAATTCCTTCTACCAACCCTTTCATATGTATACATATATGTGCCTATGATTATGAAAGTGCACTAAGTCACTTTTTGCATTGTTTAAAGAAAAACTTAAGTACTTAATAATTTTCTTATAACGATTTAATTGTATTTCTTTTTCGAAATCACTGAAGGAAGTGGCTTAGTCCACTTTCAAATTTAAGGACACATATATAATTAAAATTAAAACTTACCATATAAAGGGAGTTTCTTTTATTTTGCCAAGATGGAAATTTTTTTGTTAATAACAAAAAAATTGTAGCAAATTAAAACACGCCGATAATACAATCGAACCTTATTGGAGACAGTGATTTGCGTTATGAGACGTTTTCAACTTTTAAAATTAAGAAAATATTAATAAATGCGATCTTTTTTACTTCTTAGAATTGCACCAAAACATATTATTTAACTTGAAAACTTTGTACTGGTAACGCAAATAAAACAGTGTTTTTTGTGAGGGGATAGGAAAAATACTCACACGGTAGCACAGTTTTTTTATTTTACTAATTGTTTTTATCTTTTGTAAAATGTGTGCCTATTGATGTTAATCGTACATACTGTATCTCAATAGCTGATTTCGATTGTATTTATATTTGCCAAGAGACGAATTTTTGTTTGGCAATTTGCGAAGTATGTCTTTAATATCATTAATATGTAGTTTCCTTCAATATGTTGTTTTTACGATTAAAAAATGTCATTACTCATTAATTATGACTTCGGAGCGAATATGGTTAGAGCTAATTAGCTCCAAATGACTTTATCACCTCATTTTTTGGCGTATTGGATTAAAAAAAAAACACCCTTTACATGAATTTTCTTTTAAAAATTAAGTAAAAACCAAACCATTTAGTTTTAAATAAAGGACTTCGCTACCATAACATAAATTAAATTTAAAATATAATTTCTCTAATGTTATATGAAATTGTTAGTAGATGGAATAATAACCTGACGAAGGAATCTTAATATAAGGCTTACATGACTGCCCCCTTCAACCAAAACGAAACCAATTCCGGTCGCATTTAATATCATGAGTATCAATATAACCCAATGTTTTGTTTTTCGAATAACCGATATATGTATTTATATTTAAAGTAACAGCTCTTAAAACACCAAAACTTAACCAAACAAAAATTATGAAATATAAGAATTTGGAAAAAAAAAAATTAAAGTCAGTGGTGTTATTTTAGAGCCAATTTCTTGTGTTAGTGGACATACAGAACAAGAAACTTTGAAGAACAATTAATTTTATTATGTAATGATTTTGTTTAAAACCAAGCTTATTAAACTTTAGGGTAGAATGCAAATGTTGTAAGAATTAGAAGATATATTATATCGTTTTTGTTGTGGTTAACTAATTTATCAATGTTAAAATGTTTTTGAAAATTAGTCAAATATAAACTTCTATCTGAATTAAAATTTTTTTTTTTTTGTTCAATGGAATGCTTTATGTTTCCTAATTTATTTGTAGGTTTATAATATTATCTGTACAGTTTTATTTAATTTTTTTTTTCGAATAACTACCACGAATTAGTTTTATTTTAAAATTCCTTACAGCAACAGATGAACCATTTTTTCCGCTTCCGCCTTCAATGAACATTTTCGAAAATGCAAAGACATTCAAAATATAACAAAACGTTATCCCCACAAGTATTATATAATTCCAATTACATCCAACAATTGGTATCTGTTAAAATGAAGGAAAGTAATATAATATCCTTTTTTATTTGTTTTAATTATATATTTTGTTTTTTTTTTTTTTGTAATAAAACTCTTTTGTTTTGCTGAAAATTAAAAAAAAAATGATAAGGAGGACCCGAGGAGGAGAACACATACATCGCAAAACGAAACGAAACGTACAAATAAATGAATAAAACAAAGAAAGATAGAAAACAAAAGAATAAATAAAAAATAATATAAATACAGCAGGCTTTATATTTATAACATTCCTTACACACAAATTTTGATAGTTAAAAAAAATATATGTAAAATAATATGTATTTAGATTAATATAGACATGCCATTATGGACACATTTTTTTTTTTTTTTTATTTATTAGAGAGGAAAATTTAAGTAAAATAAAATGTTGTATGTAGTAAGTTCCCAAAATTAAAACATATTTTTGTAATTGGATTTGAAATTTTTTTGATATTTAGGTTCAAACTTGCATTTTCCTTTCGTACAAGTAATATAATAAAATATTTATTATAAAAAGCTTTAATGTAGCCAAAAGATTGTATTTAAAATAGTTTTGTTTGTTTTTTAAATCTTTTTAGTTTTAAGTCTGTCATAGACTTGAACTTACTGCAACTGTGGAGCCGTTCTTTCCAACACCGCCTGCCAAAATTACTGAGAATATGTAAAATAACGACACTACCCCACAAACGATGGTCATTAGTGAAAGTGATGTCCATATTTGAATGTTAAATATCTATATATAGAATTCGAATTGGGAATTTCATTTTTTGATTCTTTTGATAAATTTAAACTTGTATGTAAATTGGCATTTATTTTTAAGTTTGAGATATACTATATTTTTTTATAACCGAATAGAAACGATATGAAAAATGATTATTCTATTTGAATTAAATTTTGGGGATTTTTTTTTCATAAAAATTTTAATAATTAACATACTATGTTCTCCCGAAATTGCACCTGAGAATGAAACTATGCAATATCGAAAACTGTATTTCAAAATTTCACAAAATAACCACACTTAAGATGACTCAATTTTGTTTGATTCGTACTTCACTCAGTTCAGCTTTTGGAAATTTTCAACTTGGTTAGTTTTTATATAAAAGGTTTGATCCCAACTTGACGAAAATTGTGTTTTTTTCATAGAAAGAGCTCAGAGACAATAAGAAACGTCCTCTCTGACAATTAAAAGGACGTAGACTTTTTTCAGTTTTATTTCCATTTGAGAGATATTTTTGAAAATGAAAGCACTTTTTCGATCATCATAAAAAAAAATAATTCAAACAATATATGTTTAAACAAAGAAAAATTCTTGTTTTTTTTGGGATTCAAATTAATGTCTAGAAATTCTTTCTACATATATAAAGCTTTTATGTATTCGGAATTGATTGTTCATGAAATCAATGCTTGTGTATCTGTTTATAAGTTTCTTCTAGTTGCAACTTTATGTGCTTTCTTTGCTATTATAAATTTCTTTGTAATTATAAGTTGGTGAAGTAGATACAGCAGCAGCAGAAGATATAATGGTAACAAAATTATTAGTATACATGTACTGTTGAAATTAATATAATAATTATCTTTTTTTTTTAATGTTGCACTTATTAATTTGAAGCGAGGCGTATTTGATTATAATCCGAATATTTAATGCTATTTTTTCGTGAGTTATGACATTAATTTCAATCTACAAACGAAACTGACAGTGAATAAGTTTCTTTTTAATTAGTGCCAAAATTGGATCATTGTATGGCAAATTGTGTAATTTAGTTTCATGAGAACATTATATAAGATGCACTTGCTTTATTTCGCATGCATGATTTACATATGTGGAATAATATTTTTGTTGCTATTTTTCAATTTTTAGGCTCGGGCTAGTGATAAATAAAATACAATTCTTCAAAAGGCTTATAAAAACATCGCATATCGAAAGATCTAAGTTTTATTACATTTTATGTATTGTACCTAGTACCTACATAATATTGTTCACGTCAATACAAGTGAATTTTGGTTCTTTTAACTGAAATACCTTATTTCTTGATATGAAGCAATTTATAAGTCTTTAACCGTAATAATCAGAAGAATATGCCAAGTTCGCTCAATAAAGAGGTTGGCTAAAACATGGCAGAATTTTTGTTATGTATTGCACATTCATTTGAGAAAATATAACTAATGTCGTTTTCGATTGGTCGTCTGGAATGCTTCAGAATGTTTTTTATTGACCTCAGATGACAGTTCCTCTTCTGGAAAGAAGAGAATTTCTCTTCTGGATTTGAAATCCAGAAGTTTGGTTAAAATAACCTCATTAATTATTAAGCTTTCGTTGAGTTAGCAAGTGAATCGGAGAGACAAAATTAAAAGCAATGTTGTATAAAGGGCAATGAATATTGTATGTCGGTTCAATATTGGAGATCATTCAATATTAAATAAAGCCGAGAGGAAAAATATCGGCGTCTAGTTTTTTGGGTAGGGAACGGATTCTGTGAATACTACACAACAATTTCTGCATAAGTAGAAAAGAGGCCATCAAAGCCGACATAGGGGTTCGGTTTATTGAATTACACACCTGAAACACACAGAGTTGGTCCTTCGAATTATATCTCAGGTCCAGGACTGAAAAAAAAACTTCGAAGAAAAAATTTACCAGTAAACTCGGGAATTCCGGTCTTTTGTAAATAATTACAATGTTAAAAATGCATAAGGCCTAAGAGAGAACACATTGTAAGGAAAAATAAAAATTTGTCAAATTTCTACCCTTTTTCCCCGACCCAACCCCGTAAATACACCAAATTGGATGTATGAATTTAATATGATTGTTAAATGCGATGTTTTTTGCCTTTCTTCGAACTTTATTTTAGAGGGAAAAGTTACACCAGTAGCAAAAGGGAACACTATTGTCTCTTTTATTACTTCTTTAGATAAAATTTATGTATTTTTTCCGAATGGAAATAATGTACATGTTAAAAGTAGCAAATAATAAAATAAACAACATTTCAACTTTTCAATCGTTCAAAATAGTAAAAAGTGATGTTGTGGTGCTCATTCAGAAAAACATATCGTCGGCTTTATGTGAAAACTAAGTAAAATCCATTGACTTTGCAATTCAAAAGCATAACATAATTTGTTATTAGCTAACAACACAGAAATATATGGTTTAGTTAATTATATTTTTAAGCATTTTCATGTAAAGCCGAAGATATATAAATTTATGTATACTAAATTATAATTTATAGAATCATAACAAAATAATAAAGAAAAAATGAATTAAAAATAGAAAAAAAACAAAATTGTATTAAACATAAAACCGAAGGAAAAACATGTTTTTTGTACTCTTTTACTTTAATGTAATAACAACAACGAAAAAAAAATCACACAATGTGTAAACATTTATAGTGAATTGGAAAGATGTGCTTTTTTAGATTTATTTCTTGAACACACTTTTTTAACGGTTCAATATAACTTAGTAAAATAACAAAAAATCACTCGTTTCGTTTTCGAAGCCTAAATCTCCTGGAAAATATTCTTTGAAAAGTATATTGTTAAAACATTAAATTAAAAAAAGGAAAATTTAAGGTAGAAAGGTTAATATATATATATTATATGAAAGGAAACTTACCTTAGCAATCCATATTTCTGGGCCAAATATAGCTGAAACTACATGAATGCCCATTATAGTGATTTGAGCTTCTGTGACATCGATTTTACCAAATCTAAGTGTTCCAGATACATAAGTTTGCCAATGTGCACAATAGAAAAGTGTTATGGCACAGAAACACTGAAAGAAAACAAGTAAATATACAGATGTTTCTTTAATTTAAACATATTTCGTTTACCTGGAAGAACAACCAGTTAGGAAAATGACCTAATTGACACGATATACATGCTGAGAGGGCTACAAATATTGTTGATATCGAGTCGCAACCATGGTCAAAAAGTTCACCTAAAGGTGAAGATGTATTTGTGCGGCGAGCTTGTTTGCCATCGATTGAATCAAGACTCTGATAGACAAACAAACCAAAGGCGCATAGTAGACATGTCCATCTGGGCGGAGGTGATGTGCCATCGGGACTATATCTAAAAGAAAAAGAACAAAATAACGCTTATGTTACAGAAATGCAGTTTAAAATGATCATATCAGCTTGAGGTCATAGTATTACTATGTAGCTATCACTCATTCAGGGGTAACACCACTCTTGCGCCAGCAATAAGGCTGGCCCTAGAAGAGGATTTGTGTTAAGGGGACTGATTTTATATTCAGAGTGTATTAAGCACATATGTGAATACATTTTTTTTAAATTGCAGGTTTTATAAAAAAGGATAGGGTATAAAATGTTTAGTTTCACATTATGAAAATGTTTAGTTTCACATTATGAACGTTTCATGTTATAAGTCTGACGCAGAATCGAGAAATATTTTCGAGAATTTCGTTGCTCTATTTAAACGACCAAAGCAAGAATTAAAATTGTTTTTAAAGTGTAACCAATATTATTTATTTACAAACTGATTAAGACTTCTAGATGCGTATAGGAATTCGAAGTACTCCTAATTCACATATTCTATTCAGCGATTGTTGTAAGAAATTTAAGAAGAATTCCACGTCATACACTAAAATAGCAAAGACGGAAAACAGCAACAAAATCTAGTATCAGTGTCAACGTTCAGTCTCAGACAGTCGACAATCTAAATCAAATAATTATAAATAGACTGCAGGAAAGAGTGTACAAATTGTCGTGTACTTTTTTTTTTGTTTATTTAATATTTCTACTTCATCAAGTTCAAATCTTTTCCTATTTTAAATTACCAAAGTCAAAGCCCCATTGTATGATATAAATGTTCTAGCGTTTTTTTCATTCATGTTTTTCAAATCAAAGAAGTAGAACGAGACGTCTGAAAATTAGATCAAACGCAATTTGTTATTTTTTTTTTTTTACACAGTAATAGTTTGAAGGTGAGACTTTAAAATTAAATATTGTTGACCCCATACAAGGGATAAAACTAACATACATAAGTCAATTATTATTGATGAAATGGCTCACGATCTATTTATTCGTTTTGCCCGCCGCCCCATGGGAAACCAAACAGCACTCTCGCATTTGAAATTCAATTAAATGGGACAGCAAGTCCACGATAAAAGCGTATAAATCAATAACAATTCGCCTTTCAGAAAGTAATTCGATTTAAGAAGGTGGCTATATTAAAAATAGACAAAATGTCGAGGTATAAGATGAATAAATAACGAAAGGTACAGAGAGTTCACATTGTAAACGCCGATTTTCAGTTGGTCTTAGAAGTACGTAATGGTTACACGTTTTTAAATTTAAGCAAAAAAACACAATGCTGGATACTATACAGTCACTTTATTTTAAACTACTAATCAAAATATTAATTTTAAAACCAGTTATCTAACGTTTGGTTTACTAAGAGGCAACTTTCAAAGAGATATGTATTTTCTTGAAAAAAAAAGATATTTTGCTAAGTTCGCAGTCACGTCTATGCTAGCAAGGATTGCTCAAAAGTTGTCGTTGTTATACAACATCGAAATAATAATTTCTGGCACCGCTTGCAAGTAAATTTCGTCTACAGCACACACAGTTGTTTTGTTGAGTACGAACATTTTTTGCACCCTTTCCTGCTCCTCTGGTGCCTTATTAATTGAAGCCCGAATTGTATTCCAAAGAATATTTAAAATTCTTTCCAAATACAATTAATACTGAAATAAAATATTTACTTTTCAAGTACAGCTGAAAAAAATGAAGATTACCATTTTTTTTCCAAAAACCTAAACAATGAACTATGTATAATCAACATCCTCTTGCTTTTAAGATACCGACTTGAAATTTCACAAAGTAAATATTATAGATGAGTGGAACAAACTTAGCGGGTGTCCTGAAGGAATATTGAAAAAAAAAATGATTGCTGGACCACCCTAACGCACATGCTAAAACTGAATTTCTATAATATTGCCGTTGTTGTATCCTAGTGTGCTTTATTTTGTTTCAATTAACATTGAGTTTTTGTTTTTAGTTTGTTTTTTTTTAGCACTCTTTTCTTAATGAGTTATTATAGTTGCTTGTAGGTATCATTCAAAAAGCAAAAATTTATTTTGAACAACAAGCAATCGTTATGTTTTTATATACCTACATACTTTTTTATTCATTTTGAAAAGAAATGAGTGGACAAGTGATGCCAGATAAAAAGTGATTTAAAAAATCAAAAATGCTTCTGTCTGTGTGGCCAAGGTCATGGGAAAATAAAAGTATTAAAAATTTCATACATGGTTGAGGCAGTAGTCAAAAATCTATTTAAACATTTAAACCGTGTTGCATTACAATATGAAGTTGTTGATCGGCCTTATCACGTATTCCATCGTATCGGAAAATTTCTACGATTCCCGAATAAAACAATCACAAAACGATTGTGGTGAAATTTTCCATTACGACGGATTCCGTGATTATTATTTCGGGAATCGGAGCAAATTTCTGATACGAATGGAATTCATAGTAAAGCCGAATGTTTTTTGCTGAAGCTCTTTCTTTTACTTTTTAAAAACATTTTGAAATAATTCACTAGCTCAGATAAGCTGAACTGGAATTTGTGAAACCATTTTTACTTGCGATATAGGTACTTTAGGGCAAGTTTAAGATTCGGAAAAAATAAATCGAACTGGAGATAACAATTTTACATGACATTACGATGATGGAGAATGTCAAAAAAGTGGGTCAGAAAATTCTGTCTGTCTATTTGTTTGTACCTCCATCTACCGCCTAAGCTAATGGAGCGATTTTCTTCAAACAGTTTTGGGTGATTTCCTAGAGGACAAATTGAAATTGTTTTTAGGACCAAAACTAACCTGTCACATAACGGAAATAGAAAAGCTCAATTTTTTTTCGAAAACGGTTTACGATTTTGATTAAAATTTTTGTTTGTATAGTATTACACATAAGAGACAACTTTGAAACAAAAAAAACGGTACCTGCCATAGAACGAATTTTTTGGTTTCTAAATATCTCGCACAAGACTTGCCCGATTTCAACGAAAATTTTTATACAAAAGCATTTAAGTAAAAGTAATATTAAAATTTAAGAAAATTTTCAAAAAACACATTTTTGGATTTTTAAAAAAATATTTCAATTTTTTTTTCGAAAAATCAATTTTTTGAAAATTGGTTGGTGAAAAATTTTGAAATTTCGTTTTTATGTGTAAATTAATTATTTCTTCAAAATGGCATACCAACTTTTTTTTGAAAAATGTTAGAAAATTTGTATATATATAAAAAATTATTTTTTTTTAAACGATTTTCAAAATTTTTGTTCTTAAAATACCTTTCTAAGCAATAATATAAAATGGCATACTTGGTTTTTTGTAAAAGGTCATTTAAAACGGTTTTTAATTAATTACACTGGTTTACAAGGGTTTTGTAGCCAAAACAAAAATATACTTTTCTTAAGGTTTTCGGTGTGCTGAACGTGAATGAAACAAAAAACGTTTTTTTGAGTATTTCGGACCTTATTCTTTTATTTAAGGAAAATTATTTGAGCATATTTAGTAATGGTTTCTATAAGAACTATTTTCTATCTGTCATTACTTGTTTAAATCTTTTAAATATCTTTTTTATTGCCCGAGATATGTTAAAATTAACTAAGTAGTTTTGGCTTCATATGTCATAAAGAAATAATGACGTTATAAAATGTCAATGGTAGATATAAAATATCAAACAACTGAGGATATCTCAGGCAGTAAAAAAGATATTGGAAAGATCTAAACAGGTCCTGAAAGATGGAAAATAGTCCTTATAGAAACCGTTACTAAATATGTTCAAACAATTTTCCTTATACAGGGTGTCCCAAAAGTCAACGTCGAAACGAAAACGGTAGATAGAGTAGGTGGTGACAGTTATCAGAAAAATAATAAAATAAATCGCAGCCACATATGATTCTTTTCAAAATGGTGTAACATTGAGAATATTCAATAAATAACCGAAATAAAATTTTTTTTCTTGAGAAATCCGACTTTTTTATTAGGTTATTTTTCCATATTATTTAAGTTTTTGTATTCTGAAAGGTTCTGGGTTCAGAGTACAAAACTTAAATAATATGGAAAAATTACCTAATAAAAAAGTCGGATTTCTCAAGAAAAAAAATTGTATCTCGGTTATTTATGGAATATTCTCAACAATGTTATACCATTTTGAAAAGAGAATTGAACACACCAACTTTCAAGATAATTTGCCGAAACATCGTAGAATTAGAGTCATGTAAAATTTTTTAGTACTTACATACATAGTTCGACAAAAAAGTAACATTTGCTTTAAAACTGTTGCAGCTGAGTTAAAATTTTTGAATGCATTTGGAAGCAGTGTTATTCAATGTTCCGTAACAAAAGAAAAAAAAAATGAGAAAAATTAAGATTTGTAGCCACGAAACATGAAAAACCGTCACAGGGTGCCCATTTATTCGATTTTTTTTATTATTTTTCTTATAACTGTCACCACCTACCCTATCTACACCCAGTATAAAAGAATAAGGTCCGAAGTATTGCATTTTCTAACGGTAATGTTTCAAAAACGGGAGCTGATTAATTTTTTTTGACTTCGGATTCGAGTTCAGCACACCGAAAACCTCCAAAAAAGTATCTTTTTGTTTCGGCAACAAAAAAAAATTAATTTTGCTAAATAGTGTTATAAAAACAGATTTTATTTTGTACATTACTTATGAAATTTCTTGAAAATATCAAATTTTAAATATTCCCTAATTTTCTTGAATAAAAAGCTTTAACTTTAGAGTTACTTTTAGCATAAGAGCAAGTACGTGTGACCCCATTCGTGTATTTTATTTATAATGAATTTAATGATATAACAACTGCATGTCTCTATTTTTTAATAAATAAAAAAGACACTGTCAATATGTTTGCCTATAGAGTGACCGCCTTGGATTTATATAATGTGCTACCTCGTGAACATTACTGATAAGATGAACTCAAAATTTAATTTCGTTCAAGATTGATAACAATTTTAATAAACTAAAAGTGAAATGTTATCTGAAATGACTACGAAAATTATAATAAAAATAATTGACCAGTGGCGGATTTATTATTATTTACTACCTATTGGTTTAAAAGCTCAACACAATGATTAATTCATGTAAAATTATTGTTATCTTTTTTATTCAAAAGATGTTTAAGAATTTTTCTTTAAGTCTGCTCTAGGGAGCAATTGAAATGTAAGATCAATGCAATTTTAAAAATAGTTATCCTAGGAAAAACGGCACATGTCCGCTTTCAGTAAAAAAAATAAAAACTAAATATGAAAGCTTGTAGTGTTTACTAAGCATTATCTGATGACATCCTTACTTTTTGAAAAACAATTGTAAGCCTTGCTAAAAAAAGTAAATAAATTATGTGCCTTTAGTAGGAACTAAATTTCAAATTGCATTTTTTTGGAATAGGTTGGAAAAGACTTGTGCTGTTTTTCCCCTGGACCCTTTAATTGTTTACGAAGGCATAATTTGACACATAGTATGTCTAGCAACTAATAAAATATATTGCATCTTATTGAGGACTTGTAGTAGTTTTTAAGACAACCTTTGGAAATAGGAAAAAAAAAAATAGTTTTTAATTACAAAGTTTTTGAATCATTTTTGTTTTTATTAATTTTAAGTAGATCGAGATCCAGGAGTGGAGGTATAATCAAAATGTGAGTATAGAGTTTTATAGCCTTTCAAATTTATAGCGAATTCAAAAGTCTAGCAGCTTTTTGTCGCGGCTGTATATTGTTTTTGGAGGGTTAAACAACTCGAGTTTTCCAATTAATGTGAGTAGGCTAAATTAACACAAATTCACCTTCTGAATATAAGGACTACTTATATCTTGAGTTGTATTAATCGTATCGTCAAGATTGATGTCTTCAGGCTAAGGATAAATGCCAGAGCATCAGTTCCTGTATAAAGAATATGCAGTAGTGTGAATTAGCCCTATGTCGGCACACGGGTGCGAATTTGGCAGGAAACAAATTAAAAGTGGTCACAAAAAAGTGTCTTTATAAGGGTGAAAATACATTTTTTTGAATTGTGAATACAATATTCGAATTCCTCGGAATAATCTACATCAATTTCATATATGATTCTCTATAAAATAGTGAGGCCGGAAAAAGTTCTAGAGACATGACAAAGTATAAACCAAATTCGAAAAAAAGAGGTGTGCCTACAGAGGGTTATATGAATTGGAAAACTGACGTTTTTTAACCCCCTAAAATCAATATAAAGCCGCGATTTAAAGCTGTCAGACTTTTGAATTCGTTATTAGAACGCATAAGGCTATTAAACTGCATACTGACATTGTGGTTATGCCTGCACTCCCAAAAAATTTGCTTTGGGCTCTTCACTAAAATACTTTTGTATTGAAAACCCTTTTTGGAATACAAAAAAAAAAAAAAACAAAAAAAACACTAAAATGAAATCAATATAAAGCCGCGATTCAAAGCTGTCAGACTTTTGAATTCGTTATTAGAACGAATAAGGCTATAAAACTGCATACTGACATTTTGGTTATGCCTGCACTCCCAAAAAATTTGCTTTGGGCTCTTAGACTAAAATACTTTTGTATTGAAAACCGTTTTTGGAATACAAAAAAAAACTAAAATTAAATCAATATAAAGCCGCGATTTAAAGCTGCCAGACTTTCGAATTCGTTATAAGAACGCATAAGGCTATAAAACTGCATACTGACATTTTAGTTACCTACTTGACTAAAATACTTTTGTATTGAAAACCCTATTTGGAATATAAAAAAACACTAAAATATAATCAAAAGTATTTAAATATAAGAAATTTAAATTTAAAAAAAAAACTAAAATAATTTTAAATGATACTCACTGCGTAAGATATTAGGGTATGGACTTGGTATTCAATGTAACTATAATATAGAATAACTTAATTTAATAAGGGCGGGCGCAAAACCAGTCTCAATCCGCCGCTGAATCACACGGTGAATTAATGAGAATGAAAGTTTGAATATATAAATTAAAATTTTCTTAACAAAAAGAGCATTCCATAATATGTACCTATATGGTTCGAGTCTAAAATATTATGATATAGCTACTTAGATATTTTGTTAATCATTTGTTTTGATATCTGATGGTTGATGCCATTGACTTAAAATGTGTTTTTTGTTTTTTGCTAAACAGGTTTTCATTTTCAAACAATCACTTGATGTGAAAGCTCAAAAAAAAAATATGTAAATCGGTGAAAGTAAAGAGATGCTGTTAATCAGCATGTGTCATAGAGAAAGAGATATTATACAATGCACAAGTTGTTTGATTTAGATAAATTTTGCAGTAAACCATGTCGATGAACTTGTGATCTTATTTCATTTAGTTGATGAAATAATTGAATTATTTTTTTTATAGAATATTTGATTGAATTTGAACGAAAAATTCTAGGCAAAAATTTAATGCAAAAAATAAGATGATTGAAAAATCTACAAATTTTACTTGGAGTTTTTTGAAAAAAAAAAACTTCCAACATGAAAGATATGTGCTTCTTATATGATCAAAAAAAATTTGTTTTCGATTTTTTGATAGGACAACCCTGTATTACATAAAATTCTACCATATAAGCATATGGCATTTTTTCAGATTTCAACCCTCTGTCGACACACGGGTGTGAATTTGACAGGATACAAATTAAAAGTGGTCACAGAAAAGTGTCTTTATAAGGGTGAAAATGAATTTTTTTGGTATTCGGATTCCTCGGAAAACTCTACATCAATATCATATATGATTGTCCATAAAATAGTGAGACCGAAAAAAGTTCTAGCGCCATGAAAAAGTATAAACAAAATTCGCAAAAAAGAGGTGTGCCTACAGAGGGTTAATATTAAAATTTAGGGGTCGCTACCATTCACTAAAAAAATGATCAATTTCAACACATTTTTTTTTTTTCAATGATTTATAGTAGGGAAAACAATACAAAGTACGCTTTAGACCAGATTTTTCAATCTTCTAATAAACAGTCAGTTAACTGTCTGACGAATAAAGATATTAGGCTCTCATAAGCAATCAGATACAAAACATTGAATTTTTCAATTAAGAAAGATCACTCAGTGAGCTATTCTACAGCATAACAAAAAAAATGTCAAATTCAAAAATATTCAAAATTAAACGTCATTTCTATTCCCCTGTATTTTTATCAAAATTTCTTTCAAGATAAAAGCTGCGTTCCTTTGGAAATATTTATCTACTTTTTAGTACTTAAAGCTGCTTTGAACTACTTTTTCAGTATAGCAAAGTAGATCAAAGTAGTTTTAAGTACTAAAAAGTAGATAAATATTTCCAAAGGAACGCAGCTAAAATATAACGTATTTAATTCGCATTAAAAATTTTAAAATTTTCTGAGAAAAAAAAAACAAAATTTGCTGTTTTTTTCAAAACTTTGAATTGTGGTAGCGACCAATAGAACGTGTTTAAATTGGACCAAATTTTGCCCAATTTATATTTAAGGCAGGAAGAACAAAATGAAAGGATGTCCCATTAAAATTTCGAAAATTGATTTTTAAGAAGCACCCTAATATGCATATCTATATGATTTTTTTCCCAGATCACTATATAGTGAAAAGTCTACGCATACTAAAAGTCTAGCCTAGACTTTTTAGTGGCAGATAGAGGATCTCTAACAATTGGGTAGTTCGTGAAGGACTTTAAAAAATAGTTTTGTGTACCAGTTACCTTTGAGTAATGCACCGTTTCTTTTAATCCAAAGTTCCACTTGTTCTTGCACTGTAAGAAACGTTTCGCACTATCTTCAAGAGATGCAATTTAACACTCTATACCGACTAGGATGCTTTTTCTCCTTGAACCCATAGAGTATACCCCAGGATATGCTTGGGTAAAGGCTATAAGTCCTCTTACAAAAAAATGCCGTTAAAGATTTAAAAACAAAAAAAAAAACACCCAAAAGAACACCAACAGCACCACTCTAAAAGAACATTTAAAACATTTGTCATCTTTGTGCGAAGCAAGGCTGGCTTGGTTGCACGTCCGTTAGCGTTGCTTAGTCGAATTTTCTGTTTAAACTATTGCTTGCAATAAGTTAATTTTTTAAAGAACAGTAAATTCAAAATTAATCATTGAGCAAAAGTCTCACCAAAGATTTAATCTCAATTCAAGCAATCAGCAAATCAGTGTTTTAACTTTTTGTCAAGTGTTAAGTGTATCTATTTTATTCACCAGCTTATTTTAGTTTTAATTGTAATAATCTTAATTCTAAATCCTTAATATTGGAGACAAATATACCTAAATTATTTTCAAAATCAAACATTGATCAGATGAGCAAAAAAATTAAAGTAAGTATTACTACACCTTTTTCCCTTCATCTTCAACAATCTTATGAGGTACGCTTTACGCATAATATCATAAACAAACTGAGTTGGAATATAAGAGGAACAAATTTTCTTAATTTTTCCGAAAAAAATATGTTTTAACTCACCACAGCTGTAAACCAAAATGGAAAAAAAAAATGTATAACCACCAGGATTTTTTTCTCGCACAACAATGTGCAGCCTATTATTTCAAACGTACTTATTTTATTTGTGCTTATCATTTTTATGAATTTTTTTTTTTTAATTCAAATTGAATTGTAGCGCAAATTCAAAGAACTAACGTTGCAATGCCTACATACATATGTTTGTTTTTTTATCGCACAAGAGACCTTCTTTTAAAAGTTCAAGAGCTCAAAATTTTCAACTTGAAATTCCGATTACAAACAAAAATACATATTCCGTTAAAAAAAAATTACAATAAGTTCGTCATTCACAATCAGATCAAAGTGCAAATTGATGAAAGTACTTTTTTTTTGCTTACTTATCACACCATGAGACGACAAACTAGGTACTGCTATTGCTAGTCAAAGTCACATTAAGTCAGCGAGTAGTTCTCTTATTACTCAATTACACAAACACGTGATTTAAAAGCGAACTATGAATGAAATGATTAGGATGGGTCATTTTTGATTTTTATTTTCAATTGGTGGACTACCTCTAACTACATCTATGTATTTATCAATAAGCCAAACCAATTTGAATGAAATGATGCACCTACAAGTTAAAATTGTGATAATATAACAACTTTTCCAGGTTATTTAAGGTATACATACAATTTTTTGAGATTTTTTTTTTATTTAGCAATGGTCTGAGAGTGATTATGAATACAAAAATACAGGCGCGATTATTTTTCAAAATTGTCAATAGCAATATCTTATCTCATACATAAATGTTTTTCTTTCATTTTCGATGAAGATTCAAACTTCATAGTTTCATATTTATCTTTTTGTTTCATTTAATAAGTCGCATAAAATGATAAGCATAATTTGAACGTAAATTAAGAAAGAAAAGGAGATTAAGTTTTATAATCTTTTACAATACGGTAACATTATAAAGTAATAAATCTGTAATATTAGATTGGTTCTTATTCTCAATTATTGTATCAACTCTAATTTCATCTAATCAAGCCACCTGTAGCCTTGTTTATATGTCACTTTGACATCTACTTTATTCCTCGAGAGCGCTGGAATCTCTTCTAAAGCTTAATTTTTTAGCAATTTTTCTGAGACTTATTGTAACATTAATATGAATTGGTTACCTCTCACGCAAAAAATCTGCTCTCAGCTCTAAGACTATAATGATTAATGATTGCTAAAACACAAATGACATTTTTGTTTGTTTACAGGAGAGACATAAAAACTCTTTATTTAGTTAGTTTATTTTAGAGCTAGCTGATCATTTAAAGTATCAAAGTATTTTAAAATGAATCGCTTTTTTATGGAAAAAGTGTTACTTATTCAAGAGAAGCACACTTTGCCCTTATAATGAAAGTGCTTTGTTTTTTAAATATACTGTTCTGTTTTTTTTTTTTTTTTTTTTGTCAAAAATAAATGCTTTAAAAAAAAGTAATATTAGGACCTCGATAACTATGAGTAAGAAAAGCTTGCGTTTCGCTCCCATTTCGTCGCAACACGATGTTGTGAATCAGACTTTAACCATCATTTTAATAAAAAAAAATGAAATCAACTGCAATCTTGTGAAAACGGTCAAAGATCAATTAACTTTAGATCGGTTTAGTTTGTTATCTAGTTGAAATTATTTACGAAATATTGATTAAAAATGGCTAAAATGTATTCAACCCGGAAAAAGAGTATATGTGGATCAATTCAAAACAGAATTTGCGTTAGTTTGTTATCTAGTTGAAATTATTTACGAAATATTGATAAATAAATTGCACGACTGGGGTCGCACGTACTTGCTCTTATGCTTAAAGTGACTTTAATGTTACAGCTTTTTATTCAAGAATATTTGGGAAAATTAAAATAAAATAAAATCTGTTTTTATAATTAATTAAACACCGTTTTAAATAATCTTTTACAAAAAAAACAAGTATGCCAGTTTATGTCTTGTATAGAAAGGAATTTTTAGAAAAAAAAATGTCCTAAATCGTTAGAACCGTTTTTTAAAAAAATTATTTTTTATATATAAAAATTTTCTAACATTTTTCAAAAAAAAAGTTGGTATGTCATTAAGAAGAAATAATTAATTTACACATAAAAACGAAATTTAAAAATTTTTCACAAACCCGTTTTCAAAAAATTGATTTTTCAAAAAAAAATTTTCAAATATTTTTTAAAAATCCAAAAATGTGTTTTTGGGAAATTTTCTTAAATTTTAATATTACCTTTACTTGAACGCTTTTGTATAAAAATTTTAGTTAAAATCGGGTTAGTCTTGTACGGGATATTCATAAATCAAAAAAACCGTTCTATGACAAGTACCGTTAATAACGGTACAAAAAATATTTTTTTTATTTCAAAAGTTGTATCTTATGTGTTATACTATACACAAAAATTTTAATCAAAATCGTTAGAGCAGTTTTCGAAAAAAATTTACTTTTTTATTTCCGTTATATGGCAGGTACCGTTAGTTTTGGTCATAAAAAAAAAATTTCAATTTCTCCTCTAGGGAATCACCAAAAACTGCTAACTACCAAGTTTGAAGAAAATCGCTCCATTAGTTTAGGCTGCAGCTCGAGGTACTTACAGACGGACAGACAGACGGACAGACAGACAGACAGACAGAATTGCCGGACCCACTTTTTTGGCATTTTCCATCATCGTAATGTCATGTAAAATTGTTATCTCGAGTTCGATTTTTTTTACGAATCCTAAACTTGCCCTATAGGCTATAGTACCTATATCGCAAGTAAAAATGGCTAAAATGTATTCAACCCGGAAAAAGAGTATATGTGTCAATTCAAAACAGAAACTGCATTTTGTAGAGCTAGTTGCACTGATTACGAAACGGTATTTAAAAAGTCCCTTACACCCCAAAAATCTAGAGTTACGGACACCTTCACCCATTGAACAAAATCTAGCTTCGACAAACTTTTACCCGTTTTGATTTTTTTATCTCTAGATTTTTGAAAAGCTAGGGACTTTTTAAATATCGTTTCGTAATCAAAGCTCTACAAAATGTTAGGTCTCCGCCCGCGTATGTTTGAGTGTTCCACAGTGTAATTATTCAATTTAAATTAAAAACCTAGATGTACTTTAAAAGTATGAAATTCTAATAATAGCTGTGTTTTATTTCCCTCGTGATCCGGATCAGATCATTAATTTATTTGCGAAACAATAACAAAACAAAATCCTGCTTTTGTTGTAAAGCTAATAAAAACAATGATCTGATCTGGATCACGAGGAAAATAAAACCCAGCTAATAGCCAATTGAACTAAATAAAATGTATTCTAATCTAGATTCGTTACAAGTATCCTGAGGGCAGGAGTGTTGTGGTGAGCCTCAAATGTCTAAGGAAGCCTCGGATGAGTTCTATTACTTTCAGATATTATATATATTATATATAATTTTAGAAGCAATGGCGAGCTTAGGAATATAATTGCTTTAAAAAGTTTTTTCAAATTCTGAAATTTTTTCTAAACCAAATTATAGATGGTATAATATACATTATGCAGCTTTGCTATGGTATATCATTATATGCTTGAGGTCCAAAGACCGAATTGGCTGATTGGTAAGCGTGCGCTCACAACCATAAATTTATATGCAAAAAACCACATCTTAAACACATTAGGTAGATATTAAATTTATAATTTGTTACCCAATTACATATTTTTGTTAAAAATAGTTATAAGTATGTATAACTTTATATAACTATAACTTTGGGAATACATATTTATCTTCTGCTAAGTACTTAAAACTGCTTTGAACTACTTTTTCAATAGAGTAAAAGTAGCTCTAAGTACTAAGAGTAGATAAATGTTCCCAAAGGAACGCAGTTATTATCAAACAATAACACTTAAAGCTGATCGCTGTCAATTATGATGCATATTGGTGTAAGTAAAGAGGGGTTGATCCAACGAAAGATCTAGATTTGGGTAATTCCATGAAAACAAACTATGGAGGTGTCATGTGAACAAACTATGGAAGTTTTTTACTTTTCCCTCATGTCTAGAAATTTAATTCATGGAGTATAAGTAGGTACCTAATCTAAAAGCATTTTTATAGCATAAGCTTGGCAACTACAGATGAATTCCACATGAACGTGATGGAAAAACAAGCCCACAGAAAACAAAATGAATCTAACAGTGACGATGAAAATATCCCCTCGTGATTGCTTAAATAAATTAACATTTAAAGCAAGCTTCGTTACACAATATTCGATTTTAAAATTACTTTAGTGAAAAACATCTAGGTATTCTTTACTTTTGGAACCACAAATCGCAGGTAACTAAATTAATGTAACATGAGTTACCTAAAGATTTTCATACTTTCCCTCGAAATATTAAACAAACGTTTGGTTTTGTGACTAATTTTCAAAGCTTGTAATTTTTAATGTAAGGAATCTTTATTAAAAATAAATTAATTAATAAATAAACTAGATAACAACTAGATAACATTTTTACAGAAAACTTCATACTGTCATTAAGTTACCAACATACTTTTATTTGTTCTTATAGTCTAGTCATTTTAGTCATTTTCATCCCCAATCTGTAGAAAAATTCCTACTAAGCGGAATTTTGGTATACGGCGTTTTTTATTAGGATCAAAAGGTCACGAAAAGTTTTATTAGAAAATGGATAAAATAAAAAAAGATTGTTTTAATTTATTATAAAAGTAATATGAATGCTACATTCATGGACAGTAGATACCTATTTTCATATCAATTTATATTAAAATTGACAAAAAGTAATTATTTATGTATTGGAAATTTTTGCTGAGTGTATCGTAAGCTACCATGGAATTGCCCATCAGGAAAATTGATCTAAGATAAAAAAAAAATCATAAATTTTTTTTCTCTCTCAGAAAATGTTTTTCTATTTATTTATACAATAAATTAACACATTTTAAGCTCACTGATTCTTCAAAGCAAGAATTAAAATAAAATAGGTTAAAAGTTTAAAACTTGCCCTTGAATGAAATATTGGAATAAAAAAATCCTGCTGCAATAGCTTATTGATTTCTATATTTTGGTTGTTTTTGTTAATAACAAAAGAATTTAAAAGAAACACTTTTCGCATTTTTCTCTTTTCAAACAAAATTTTAAAATATCAAACTTCAAATTGATAACGGCCATATTATTCACTAGTTTAAAAAATACATCTGGATGTAAAGAAATTGAAATGTCAAAAATAAATCCAAATCCATGATATTAACTATCACACAGAGAAAAAAATAGTCATTTTTAACTATTTTCATAGTTAAAATCGGGATAACTATTTTGGATTTGGATTTACTTTTGACATTTGACAATTTTACATCCAGATGTATTTTTTAAACTAGTGAATAATATGGCCGTAAGTGTATGTACAAACAAGTCCGTGTGCAAATCGGTGTAAATCCGACTAAAAATGTGGAGTAAATCCGGAGTACTCCGTAGTACTAAAATTACTCCGGAGTAATTTGTTTACACTTCTATGGCGTGAAGCACCATAAAACCTTCAAAAGTGCAAAAATAAGTACTAGAAGGGTACTCTCATTGGAATGAAGGAAAAAGACATAAATCAAAAAATAAATAGATTTTTGTACCAAACGAAACTCAGCAAATGTTTGGCTATTTATTTATAGAATAAATCAACACATGCTAAGTAAGCATTAAAATAGGTTCAAAGTTAAAAACTGGTCCTTGAATGAAATATTGGAATAAGAAAATCCTGCTGCAATAGTTTATTGGTTTGTATATTTTGTTTACTTTTTCCCGCGTCTATCTAAACCGGTGTTCCCAGTTTTTAGTTGCTAATTGGTGAACCTACAAATAGGCAGATCAATTAATTTTTTAATTGATTTAATTTTTGGTTTGCACTACAATTTGTCTATAGTGCAAGCCAAAATGAAAAACCATCTGCAAATAGGTGATTAAATAATAAGAAATATTTAACCAGGGGATGTCCCCGTAACTGGGGACAGGTGTAAAATAAATAAGCACCTACTAAACAAAAACAAACATTTTAACATAAAATAAAATTTCATTTAATATTTGTTTGTTATATACACAGTGCAAGCAAGGCTAACACCAGCCATCAGCAGCAGCTGTAGATAAAGCAAACTAACCTAAAAAATAAATGCAAACCCAATCAGAAGGGTGGAATGGTGTGAAAGAGTGATCGGGTGGTGTGTTCTTTTTTGAGAATTCATCGATAATCAGATACTTACGATATTAGAACCAACGTAGTTAATATATTTATAATTAATCCAATAATTGTTATTAAATTTGGCGCCAGCCAAAGTGGAGTTTTTGACACCAACCAATTCCACCAGGGCTGCAACAGTGGATCAAGAAGACTCGTACTTGAACAGGAGTATTTGTGCTCGGACAGCTTTTTTAGCTGCTGCGAACTCAGTATACGAGAATTGAATTTCATGCTTGAACTCATTTTTGCCCGACCGAACGACGACGGACACTCGTAACCTATAATTTAATCTATTTCCACTTCGACCGCACCAGGTAATGAACAACTAATTAGATGTTATAATTTTTAATAAAAATCATTTAACTTTATTGAGAATGGGATTTTTTTTCTGATTGATTTTTTTCCTTTTGCGAAATTCGATGAATAGGAAAACTTTTCCCCGCTGTCACTATTTTTTTTTTTTTCAATTTCAGGTGCTAGTTTTGTCACTTCCGTACTCTCCCGAGCAAATAAATCGAATGAAAAATGAAATGTGAAAATGTAGAAATTCAGCTAGCGAACGAAATGGGTTTTGGAACAGGAGTGACGTGACATTTTCTACACTTTTTGTTGTCTCTTTTTGTTTTGATTTTCACAACTGTCATTGTACCTAGATTTGTGAACGAACAAAAGAGATAGATAGGTAGTTGAATTAATTTAAGTAAAAATCATTGCCAAATCAGTGGAATTTGATTAAAAATAAAATGAATGTGTTCAGAGTCAGAAGAAAAATGCGCTCAAGTTGACAAATAAATAGGGACTTTTCACGAGTCGAAGCTTTTCGACTCGTCTGAACGCAGGCCGACATATCGTGTGGCTTAAATCGACTCGTGAAAAGTCCCCAAAATTATAACGTTTTATATTTGCTTTTGAGATTTTTGTGTAAAAATCTCAGATTCTTCCCTGTAAATAGAATGTTTTTATAGAAAATTTAAATTTTTTGATTTGTATTTTTATTATTTTAAGCTTTGACATAATACTATTTTTTTAATTTACAAATTCGCTGTTGACTTTGGAGACTTAAATTATCGTTTTGCTTCAGCTGTGTACTACACTCAAGAGAAAAAATAACGATTTCAATAGTTAAAACCGGGTTAACTATTTTAAATAGTCATTAAGTCATTATTGACTATTTAAATAGTCACATATAACTATTTTAATTGTTAAAATTGACTATTTAATAGTTATTTGGAGAATACGAGTACTTCGATTGACTATTAAAATAGTCATAAATAAAATAACCATTTTTTTAAAACTATTTTAATAGTTATCCCGATGTTAACTATTTCTTTTCTGACTCTGTCTGAGTGAGGCCTTAGTCGCAATTTGTTTTTGTCGCGTCGAGTGGCAATAGTCGACAAAAACTTTATTATGTGAGACCAAGATAAATTTAAAAATTTGAAGGATACATAGAAAAGCAAACAACTGAATTGATGACAGTTTCATTTTGTACCTAATTCCACAGTACACATAAAAAGGTAATATATTCCGAACTGACATTGGTCGCCAAATTGTCAAAACATGACAATTTGGCGACCAATGTCGCTACCAAATTCTTAATTGTTTAAATTACCAACGAAAAACGCACAAAAACCGATAAACCACGCACACCACTAATTTTTAAACAATTATTTACTATTTTTCGCGATGAAACACGAAGAAAATTTGTTATTTTTCAATTTATAATTTTTTCAAATGACATTTTATAAATTAAAACAAAAACAAATTTCCTGTTTACTGCGATTGAAAATAAAAATTAAAGGGCGACCTGACAGATTGGTGCCCATTTTTGACAAACAAATTTTGTCAACGTTCGGAAGATATTACCTTATTATGTGTACTGTGACCTAATTCAGCTGCCAGCATCTGAATGAACTAGGGTGGGTAAAAAAAATCGAAATTTTTTTTTGATTTTATATTACAAAAAATTGATTGCTAGACACCTCTAGAATAAACTCACCAAAAAAGAGCTCTTTTTATTAATAGGAAAGTCCTCCACTCCGCAATTTTCCATTTTTACACCAAACTTCTACTAAAAAAAAATAATTTTTTTATAAATCGACTTTTTAGCTAAATTTCTTTGCATATTCTTGTAGTAAATTGAACGCTCTATCAAAAAGGCCTTATAGGGTAGAGTTGCCTATTTGCGGCCGTCTCCAATTTCCGGTCACCTTTCGGAAAATCGTTAAAACTATTGATTTCGTAGGCTTTATTCCAAAATTTTGCTCTTATGCTGTTCTTACATATAAAAGAACAGCATAAGAGCATAAGACCGGCCACTTTTCGGAAAATTGTTAAAACTAGTGATTTCGTAGGCTTTATTCCAAAATTTTACTCTTATGCTGTACTTACATATAAGAGAACAGCATAAGACCAAAAATTTGGAATAAAGCCTACGAAATCACTAGTTTTAATGATTTTCCGAAAGGTGGCCGGAAACTGGAGACGGCCGCAAATAGGCAACTGTACCCTATACTTTTATCTAACAGTGTAAAAGATATTTGAGGTCCAAAAATTGAGAAAATCTTTAAAGGTTCGTTTTTTGTTCTTAATTTTGTAAAAAATCGAAAAAATATAATAACACTGGTCAACAAGATTTTTGCCACAAGAACCAAAATATACATTTCTATAGGCTGAATTCGAATCGTTTTTGAAATATTACCGTTAGAAAATGCAAAAAAAAACGTCGTTTTGGCTGTTTTCGAGGTTATGTAATTCATTATGAATAAATTTGTAAAAAAGTTCAATTTTGTTGAGAAGTGTAATCCAACGCGCAAGACATATTCTTGTAGCGAACGGATTTCTCCACAAAAAAGTTCTTATAAACTTTTTTCATTAATCTAACCATTTGAAAGATATTGAGCTCAAAGTTAAGTGCCTAAAATTCAGCTGTCTGCAGTTTCCTGCCACTTTTCGGAAAATCGTTATAACTATTGATTTTGTAGGTTTCTTCCATATTTTCGGTTTTATGCTGTTCTTATATTATACATTAATAAGCAAACATTTTGAAATAAATCCTACGAAATCACTAGTTAAACGATTTTCCGAAAGGTGGCCGGAAACTGGAGACGACCGCAATCAGGCAACCCTAATGTACATTTTTTGGTCTACGATGTACTGGAGCAAAGATATTCGCTTAGAAGCAAAATATCCAAAAAAGAATGAGTTTTAAGCCTTATGTGCCTCTATCGTCCCATGAAATAAAATTGAAAGTGCCTCTGATCGCAAGGTCAAATGACGCTTTGA
The DNA here is from genome assembly GCF_945859705.1 of Episyrphus balteatus. Classification (NCBI taxonomy): domain Eukaryota; kingdom Metazoa; phylum Arthropoda; class Insecta; order Diptera; family Syrphidae; genus Episyrphus; species Episyrphus balteatus. The sequence goes on along the minus strand of NC_079137.1, from coordinate 28,824,375 downwards.
CTGGAGTAGTTAAGCCCAGAGTAGGGTGCTGACAGAGAAATATTTGCTCGATCTCAGCGGAAAAATAAATATTTAATCAGCTCCCGTTTTTGAATTATTACCGTTAGAAAATTCCAAAAACGTTGTTTTCATCTTTGATAAGCAAACGCACTTACTTCAGCTTAAGATATCTCGGGTAGTAAAAAAGATATAGGAGATATTTAAATAGGTTTTGAAAGAGAGAAAACAGCTCTTATAGAAACCGAACCAATTTATTATATATTATAACAAATTTATTCACAGTAAAGCATGACCGCCAAAGTAGTTAAAAAACGTTTTGTTCAATTTTCTAACTGTAATTTTTCGAAAACGGGAAGTGGTCGAATATTTGAGTTCGGATTTCAGTTCAGCACACCGAAATCCTGTAGAAAAAAAAACGGGAGCTAATTGAATTTCTCTGACTTCGGATTTTGTGAGCGAAAAACAGGTGGATACTTTTGCAGATGCTCTAGTACAATTTTCAATTTCGCTATTCGAACAGCGTACTGCAGAGCGAAATTATTCCCAGAGAAATTTTTATTTACGATAGACTCCAATAAGTTTTAATTGGACAAAACATACAATTATTATTTTCACTTCAAAACCTTTTGAAATCCAAAATAAAACACATTATTTGAGTTTTAGACTAGTAAATTCATATACATTTATATATAATTACCCGCTCTTTTAATGGAAAAAAAAAGAAAAGATAAAATGAAATAGATTTTCAAACGTGCAATTTGCTTTTCAAGCCAACCAGGACACGACCAAAAAAAAAAAATTCAAGCTAATACACATACTTCGCAAGCATAAATATTTTTTTTTTCTGTTTTTCTTTTTATTAAATAATGTATATTTTGTTTTGTATATATCACTATCGCTATAGTAATAATAATCATCATCGTCGTTATAATAAATTGGCAAATACAAGTTCTCTGATATTGTTTTTGCGTTAAAATGTATTTACTTATGTAACTTATCTTGAAAAAAATAAATCCAATTAGGAATTATGAAAAATTATGTTAGAAAAAAAGATTTTTTTAGTTTTTGTTTATCTGTTTAATTCATTTATTATTTAATATATATATGTATATATATTTCACGTTGTGATAATTATTTTAATAATAAAATACACTAAGTTAATATCAAAAGAAAATTATATGTTTAAATCAAAATACAATTAAAAAATATATATTGTGTTATTAAATATATAAATGTTTATATATATTTTATAAATGTTTTAGTTTTCCGCTTATTTTTTTTTTCTTTTATTTAAATTTATAATTTTTTTCAGCTCATCGTTTTCAATTTTTGATCATCTTCGAGTTTTCTTTTATTTTTTACTTAGAATTTAAATAGTTAAATTTTTTAATTCAATCTTAATGTAAATAGTATTTTTTAAGAATTTTTAGTTTTGATGGCAATTTTTTACTTTGTTTGTAACTTGAAAATAAGGAAGACGCCCGAAATCAAGATCAACTATACTAAACAAAAAAGAAGATACTCTAAATTTACCAAACAAACTCTTTATTTCAAACAACACCTGTTATGTTAGCATTTATAATTGAAAATTTTACGAGCAATCTGAAAACAAATATCTACATGATACGGAGAATTATCTTGAAAAGTTAACCAAAGCGATAATTTTAATCAGTTTTCTGCATTATATGCAAAGCAAAAAAGCACGAACTGTATCGTTTCAACAACATCAGTCCTGCGTTTATAGATGAAGCAAGCTGTGAATAAAATCATTAAGATAAAGTTTCATCGTTTGGGTTTTGCCCCTGGTCTCGAGACGATTATTCATTGAATTTTGGGAAATGTAATTATCATTGAAAATCTCTTTTTCCGATTCTAAGAATTATAAATAGCTAAGCCATGCAAATCTTTGCTAAATCTGTTTGATGTACTCATCGGTTAAATTTAAGTATCAAGCAGAACAGAGTTTTAAAATGATTTTTTCTAAATTCAAGGTTTTTCATAGGTTTTCCGCAAAAATTAAATCAATAAATGTGTTGTAAGAAAATACCTGTAGTGTTTACTAATCATATACTATTATCTACAAATAGAAAAACACAAAAAAATTGTTCACTTCAAGAATCTAAATTTTTTTTAAACACAGGAGTATAAACTCTACATTTTTTTTTTTAATTTATAAGAAACGCAACAATTTAAAAAAACGGAGTCAAACAGTGTAATAATTACTATTTGATTTTTTTTTACATACATTTAGTTTTTATTTCTATTCTATGTGTTTAATATTTACACAACTAAAATGCATAAGTAATATATGTAGATTTTTGTTAAATGGAAAATATAAATATACCATAATAATATAAAATGTGTTTTTGTGTGTACACAAGTTAGTAAAAAATAAAAAAAAAAGATAGTAGGTACTTATGTTCTATATCCTTTCAATTAGACAGAAATAAAATACAGACAAAATAGCAAGACAGAGAGCAAATAAGTTTCTGATTAATATTGTTAACATGAGAATTTTGCTCATGATTTTAAATTTTTTTAGCACCATTTTTTATCAAAAAAATTTTTTTTTTATTTTAATTTTTTTTATTATCAATTTTATTGCAACTATTAATTACCAATTGATAGTTGATAGAACTTGAAATTTGATATTTTCTATCTTTTTTTGACCACAGACAAAAATATACCAAATTGTTGTCTATATCACCTACCAATTGATCATTAACAATCACAATAGGGATGAATTTCTAGTTTTCGTTGCAACCATATTATTTGTTTTTCTTTTACAATTTTCCGGTCTTTAAATACGTCACATGATAAGGAATATGCACATTTTACATTTGTGAAAAATGTCGAGTTTCTTTCAACAATGCTAAAGCGCTACCTAAAGACCAAGCATCTAAACAAAAGTTTTAATTAGTACTCTGTTTTGTAAGATAGGGTGTTTTTGAATGTACTTTTAATTGAAACTTTAAGGTAGGTTTCAGAGAAATCGTTTGAAATAAAATCAACATCGAAATTGAAAATCGAGTGAATTTTTTTTCTTTTGACCAATATTATTTTTTCGAGTTCAGTTAGGTGAAATCAAAGCAGCTGTCATATGAATAAATTGAAATTTATGTCGTTTTCGATTGGCTCTCCGGAAGCGTCAGGAATCATTCAGAAGCCTTCTGAAAGTGTTTTATTCAGACGAATATGACAGACAGAACGCTTCTCAGAATAAAAATTCTCTTCTTGATCACTCAAAATCACTAATATTTAAATAATTAAACGTTAAACCAAATTTCCTAGTCGAAAAGCAAAAAAGTTTCATTTGATTTATTCACCAATACAGATATAAAATTTCAGTACTGAGTGGAAGCGATTCAAACTGTTTTATTGGATTTAAGATTGAGTGAATCCTTGAGTGATTCCAATCGAAAACGACATTATTAGAATCGATGTCATTTAAATTTCGAGTGAAATTGATATGTAGAACCTATTTTAAGAAACTCTGATCGTCTCGTTAGTAAATTACGTTCTTATTATTATTCCAATAATCAAAGAACGCTGAATTTTTCAGTCAGAGCCCCCACACACTTTAGAATTTCTATCGGCCGATATTTGGGTCGGGTTGGACTATTATCTAGGTTCACGCCATTTGTTTAGTATTTAAGCATGTATGTATTTCAATTATAGGGCACAAATAAGTGTGACGTCACTATGAATGACAGTGTGACGTAATTTAAAGCCGGCTGTTGAACCTATGTATTTTGGTATTTATTTTCATCGTGTTTGTTAAGAGAAGATTATTATTACGCGTATTAGACTAGGTTATACCAATCAATGGAAAAGTAAAAACATATTAATTTGAGTGAAATTGAATATGAATCTGTACTAGAACTAATGAAACTTAAGTTTTGAATCATAAAAACAATTCTGCTTCATTTTGTGCACTTAAGCGTTTGATTGTTTGAAACAAATCTTAATTCGACACACGCATGTACTGTCATCAATAAATCCCTGCACTGATATGGCTAGTTTCTACTGACAAACAACTCCCAACCATTTTTGTGTGCGTGAATTAATTTTCAAAAATGGATTACTTTAACGCTTAACAGAAAAAAGGGGCTAAGTTTGAGCGAACTAGTTTTGAGATGGAAGGAACTCCAGAACTTTGCGAAAACTAATTCTAAATTAATATCTTTTTTTAAAACAAATAGAATAACGGATAAGCCAAAAACCGTCTTTTATCGATGTCCTAAAAACAAGCCCTTATAAATTAGATAATTCTGTTCCATGTCCATCTAGAGAGCAGTTACAGAATCCGATTCATATATTATTTTTTTTCATTCAGCCACGTAATTTTACTTTATAAATGGGCCATAACCATAAGTCTAATCCTAAACATAACCATATCCTACTAAGTTTGATAAAACATTTTATGGAGAGAGAGTGGTGGTTCGAAAACAGAAACATTGTGCTTTACTTTGTTAAATATATAACTACGGTTGATGGCTAGTGATTTTGTATGTATGTATGTTGTGATGATAATTGAAAGCAAACGAAAATGCTTAGCTATAAATAAAATATATTTTTGTTTATTTAATGGTACGAGCAACTGCTATTTAAAAAGAAAGCACACATAAAATAAATTGCAAATACATTTAAATTAATGCTTATCTGATTTAATAATAATATTAATATTGGTGTTGTTTTCTTATAGTGTTTTCTTCATCTGTAGTAAATATATATATATACAGGGTGTCCCACAGTCACCGCCCCAAATAAAAACCATGGATTCCTGAGGTCATTTTAAGTCGAAAAACTTAAGAGGTAATTTTCTCGTTTTCGTCCCGTTTTCGAGTTACCACGGTTTTTATGATTTTTGCTACCTTGTCCTTTAACTGGCCTTATCTTTGCCAAACTACGTTTGATTTGAAAGATTTTTTTTACGACCAATCAAGAAATTATTACAGTTTTAATTTGTCTCAAAACTTTTTTTCCTGCGGACAACCGTTTCTCCACAATTTTGCATCAAACACAATTTTCTTCGTTTTTAAGTTGTTTTTTACACTTTCATATCATTTAAGTCAAAAAAACACGTTAATGAGTATTAAATTTTTGTGCTTTTTATTAAAGCCCCGTTTATTTTCATAAAGAAAATAAGTTTTATTTCATAAAAAAGGCTACTGAAAGTAATTAAAAAAAAAAAAACAAACTGAGTGAATTAAAAAAAATAATAATTTTTAAATAAAAAATTAATTTAAATGAATTAAAAACTTTCTCTGAGCTATTGTGGTTAAGAAAAGAACAAATAGATAAAGCTCAGAAAAAGTTTTAATTCATTTAAATTAATTTTTTATTTAAAAATTATTATTTTTTTTAATTCACTCAGTTTGTTTTTTTTTTTTTTAATTACTTTCAGTAGCCTTTTTTATGAAATAAAACTTATTTTCTTTATGAAAATAAACGGGGCTTTAATAAAAAGCACAAAAAATTAATACTCATTAACGTGTTTTTTTTGACTTAAATGATATGAAAGTGTAAAAAACAACTTAAAAACGAAGAAAATTGTGTTTGATGCAAAATTGTGGAGAAACGGTTGTCCGCAGGAAAAAAAGTTTTGAGACAAATTAAAACTGTAATAATTTCTTGATTGGTCGTAAAAAAAATCTTTCAAATCAAACGTAGTTTGGCAAAGATAAGGCCAGTTAAAGGACAAGAGAGCAAAAATCATAAAAACCTTGGTAACTCGAAAACGGGACGAAAACGAGAAAATTACCTCTTAAGTTTTTCGACTTAAAATGACCTCAGGAATCCATGGTTTTTATTTGGGGCGGTGACTGTGGGACACCCTGTATATGAATATAGTTAGTTTTTTCTTAAGCTAGATTTTATTACTTATAATTTTTTTTTCCATATTTGAAATATATATATATTTTTTTAGACTTGTATGTTGATTATTTTTTTGATAGCAAAATAAAACTGATAATAAACTGATGATAAACAACTGCAATAAACAAATACAGTAGTCCGAGATGAAAATTTTCTTTTTTTTCCTTTTGTTTTATTCTGTATTCCCTATATTTGTTTTTATTTTAAACACTATCAAAAACAAATCAAACGAAGATTATTTATGACTTATGATTTTTTTTAGTTGTAAAATTAATAATATAAAAATCTTTATATTCTGTTTTTATTTGTAAGGGTCTCCTCTTAATTTTTTGTTTGAATTAATATTTACGTTGAGTACTAAATGTATTTTTTGTTTTTTTATATATAAAAATGTAATACAAAAAACTATTTATTTTTTACCTAAATATTTTGTTGTTCTGTGTCTGTAAAATGTAGAATAAAAATAATAAATAAAAGTAAAGTGCTAGTGTGCGAGATAAAAATGCTCAAAAAATATTGTAGATATATTAAGAGGGAGAAGAATAAAATTATATTTAAAAATAAAACACAAAAAAAAAAAAAAACAGAAACGATAGAAATACATATTTAAATAGATTAACAACATAACACTCGTTTGTATCGACTATTATTTGAACTTAAAAACTAATTTTTCTGTGAGGCTATATCTTTAAATAAAAACAAAAATATTTTGCAGTCCATAAAAAAAAAATGTAAGAAGAGAAAAATACGACGCATTGATTATTATTATCCAAAACCATGAACAAAATATATTCATAGTTTATTGTTGTTTAAGAATTTCTTCTTGTTCTCATTATCATCTTCGTGTGGTTTATTATTTTGTGTGATAAATAATAATACATATAGAAGTATGTGGGTCGGCTCAAAAATTGGTAGTGGTAAATGGTGCTGCTGCTACTACGATTGTGTGAATCCTATTATGAATGGTATGGCGTGACATATGTTGCTGGGAAAATTCCTTTCCTGTTGCCAATTTCGCCATTCCACCAATTGTCATCGGAACGATCAGTGACTGTGATGACGTCACCACGTCTAAAATCTAATTCACCGGATTCTTGTGGCACAAAATCATACAAAGCTTGGACGAGCATCTGAAAAAAAAAAGAAAACAAAAATATATGAGACAATGTTTTAAGAAACACAAAATTATGGAGGTTGGAGATGTTTAATTTGTTAAAACAATATTAGACTGCTTGTATGGATGGCAAGTTAAAAGTAAACAAATAATAAAATATTTTATGTTTTCAAGTTTCAACATAAAATACTAACAGCTGTGAAAATATTCTTTTGTTTATGAAGCTTTTTTATGTACATAGAATGAGTTAGGAATATATAGATTTTGCGTTAACGTGTTGTTTATAATCCGTAAACAATACCGAAAGATTTCTTAAACCCAAGCAAAGCAGTTTATGACTTGTTCAATTATTGTTTCATCTCAGAAAAACTTATGCGAAAAAAACTGAAAAAAACGACGGTACTTGATTAGAAACAACTATTTAAATTTTGATCAAAACGATTGACACCTAGGAAAAAAACGAAAACTAGAAACGTGACACTTGAGGATTATTTTGATTTTTTAACATGTTTTTGCTTGCTTTATAGGCTATAATATGCCATTAAAAATTTAAATTAAGAAGTTGGAAGAGTACAAAAAAGTGCCATACCGTCCGCCAGTCTGTGCGTTCATTTGTACATAGAGCGAAGACCTACAAGTATGAATGAATTTGCTTAAAATTCGGTGTAGATAATTTTGATGTACTACCCTGATTAAATGACGTTGGTAACCTGTTACAATATTTTTTAGTTTCTAGTTGCAGTTTCGTTTATCACCATAAAACTAAGTAATTCTTTCCAAAAATAAAAAGTTAACGGAAGAATTTAGAAATAAGACATATTTAAAAAAAGTTTTTTTCTGTTAAATTAACTTACGATGAAGTCTTTTTGAAACATAAGGTCTTTAAAATCCTACTTATATGGAACGGCAAAAAATGGCAGTATAGAGAATTTCATAATTTCCTACAGGTTGCCATTTAAGCAGACCGAAAAATAAAAGAATGCTGCCTAAAACGATTTTCAAACCCAAACAAGCAGCCAAGCACTACATACATACATATATTGTTCCATTGTCGCCCTTAAAAAAAACATCTCAAACCCTAGTTTACCGCACGCAAAATAATGCAATAACCAATCTTTGGGGCTTACGCGAACCTCCGGAAAATCATCTAAATCGTTTTGATGAAATAAATGCAAAAAACGTCAAGAAAAATTAATTTTGTGCACTGACTTTTCATCCCAGCTTGAATGAATGATTTGGAAAAAAGTTATAAACATTCAAATTGTAAACTAGGGCTAAGCATGTGCAGATTTAAAAATCAAAAACAGGTTTTGCAATTTATTCCTTTACAATCGGATTCAGAGAACTTCGAATTACTTAACAAATATATATAGGTAAAATCAATTTTAGTGCAAAAGTAAAATCGGGTTTTTGCGAAGATCGTCTTTGAAATCCAATATATGATATGTAATAATAAAATGATTGATGTTCACAAAGACTTGTTTTTCTTAATTCCCCAAAATGTATATAACGAGAAAAAACCTTTCATTAATGATTTTTTATGCCATTTATGTCGAAACAATTTTTTGGATATCTTTACTGAATACCTTTCTTTTGATACAATAACTCAAATGCTTAAAATTGTTTGATTTTTTGGTGAATAGGAATCATGCCGAATTAAATGCAGATTTTCGTTTTTTATATAAATGACAAATAGTGAAAGTTAAAGCATAAAATTTCAAACAAGACAAACACACATGCATCCCTGCAGACGCACGGTCCAAAAAAATATGGAAAGGGTAGTAAAAATGTGTTGAGAGTGTGGCTATTAGTGCTATTAATTCGCTAAACACATCAACAACATTCGTTTGAAATTACCATATAACAGAAAAAAAATTTTCATAAAATATGCTATGTATATTTATTTTTTCGTAGTAAAAGACAATAAATAGGAGTGCCAATCGGTGCTCCGGTTAGAGTCAGCTGCCCATTTTTTTATGTTAATGCCTTTTTTACTTAACATCATAGCCCATTTCGAGATTATTTCATTAAGGGCTCATCTCAGAAGATCTGATTTTCTTTCAAGTTACTGAAAACTTGTATTTGTTATTTTTACATGTTTTAAGTTCAAATTCATAATTAAATCGATTATTATTTTTAAACAAGTCCATTTAGAAAGTTTTTTTGTTAAACCCACAGTTTTAGTTTTTATGAATTCAAATCTTATAGTCGGAGAGGCGACTGTCGAGTTACTTAGCTCATAAGGTTAGAGGTTAAAATTAGTGTCAAATGAAAGATAAGTTGATACTGAAAATAAAAAAATAGGGTTGCCACTTCTAAAATGTTAACTTCCACGTGGCAACCTTATTTTAAAGGAAAAATTGTCACATAACTAATATGTACATTCATATTTTTGTTGCTTGGACAGATAAAAAACTTTTGAAATGTCAAACAAAAGTCAAAATAGTAAAAAAAATAATATAAAGAACGTATGTAACCAAACAAATGTGGCAACCCCATCCAAATGAAAACAACACTGACCCTACACCATATTTTATATACTCTCTTCTATCTAAGACTCTCTTCTATCTAAAAAAGGTTATATGTATATTACAGCCTTTAACTCTATCAAATATTATACACTTTGGACAAAAAAAAAAGTGATTTTTGCGTTTTTTAGCATTTGAGTAGGGTTGCCGAGTACTTTAGTATTTGAGTAGGGTTGCCGAGTACTTGTCTGCTTTTGCGGGGTGGCACCCGACATATTTTAGATAGAAGAAAGTCTTAGCTAAACATTATGTATTTTATGGCCTTTAACTCTATCAAATATTATACACTTTGGCCTAAAAACAAGTGATTTTAGTGTTTTTTTAGCATTTGGATAGGGTTGCCGAGTACTTGTGTGCATTTGCGGGGTGGCACCCGACATATTTTAGATAGAAGAAAGTCTTAGCTAAACATTATGTATTTTATGGCCTTTAACTCTATCAAATATTATACACTTTGGCCTAAAAACAAGTGATTTTAGTGTTTTTTTAGCATTTGGATAGGGTTGCCGAGTACTTGTGTGCATTTGCGGGGTGGCAGCCGACGTTTTTTAGATAGAAGAGAGTCAAAGCTAAACATGATGTATTTTATAGCCTTTAACTCTATCAAATATTATACACTTTGGCCAAAAAACAAGTGATTTTTGCGTTTTTTAGCATTTGAGTAGGGTTGCCGAGTACTTGTCTGCATTTGCGAGGTGGCACCCGACATTTTTTAGATAGAAGAGAGTATTATCAAAAATATGGTGTATGGTTTAGCTTTCTAGTGCATAAAAAGTTATACTGTTTTGTTCAAAGAAGATTTTTGTCAGTGTTGTTTTCATTTGGATGGGGTTGCCACATTTGTAGGGTTACGTTCTTTATATTATTTTATTTTTTTTTTTTACTATTTTGACTTTCGTTTGACATTTCAAATTTTTTTTATCTGGCCAAACAACAAAGATATGAATGTATTAGTTATGTGGCAATTTTTCCTTTAAAATAGGGTTGCCACATGGGAGTTCCCATTTTAGAAGTGGCAACCCTATTTTTTCATTTTCAGTATCAACTTATCTTTCATTTGACACTAATTTTAACCTCTAACCTTATGAGCTAAGTAACTCGACGGTCGCCGCTTGGACTATTACCTAATAGATACTTCCATACATAAGGATAATATTAACATTTAAAATAAAGTTCAAACTTTTAAATACAAAAGATAAGTTGTCAGAAATTTTTTTTGAGTTAAAAATAAAATAAGCATTTAAAATCACCAAACGGACTTGAAATTCGGATTCAGCGTGCCCAAAAACATATAGAAAGATAGGTCTGGTTCCTGGTACATGACACTTTTTTTTTGTGTGCCGGTGTAGTTAAATAATTTTTTTTTTTTACTTTTCCACTAATGTCGTTTTCGATTGGTTTCACTCAAGAATTCACTCATTCATTTTTTTCAGCCAGTGTTCTTCATCAGCAAAAAAAATCCTGTGTCAGATAAAAAAAAATTACATTTTTTTTCTGCGATGATGGAATATTTTTATTTTACAATTATCAAACTAAGGGTGTGTGTCAATCAAGCTGAAAAATACCGATCAGAAGTATAATGAAAAATATACCAAAAGTAAAACTAAGTCCGCTTCTACACAAAGACGCAAAGCGCGAGACGCACATAAGAGCAAGGGAGAAACAAAATTAAAAAAAAAGGGAAGAATAATGTTCTACCGTGAGTCTCCGGTAAAAAATTTTGTGACTCTTTTTGACGTTTCTCTTTGATCTTGTTCTTTTTTTTGCTGTTCTGCTTTAATTTATTTCGTCGGTCGCGCAGTCTGCTTCGACGGTTGTGTTCCTGTAGAAGACGTCATACGAAAACAAGAACAAAATAAAACCAAAGAAAATAGCTGTCAAAGGACCCCGCACATTTTGTATGGGAAGTGGCCCTCGGTGAAATTGTCTTGATCAAAAGTCGATATGGGCAGAAAGTAAAAAAATGGACAGTTTTTAAGATAGCGGGTTTTTTTCGATGACTATCTCAAACCTTTTATAATGTTTTGAGTCATTTTTTTAAAGGAATTCATAGGTTTTTAGGGTCGCTGAATCCAAATCCGAAGTCCATTTTGCCTCATCAGGTCAAGTTTTCAAGATAACCTCAAAAAATGTCACAGCCTCAAAAAAATTTTTTTGTTTTGATCTGGGAGTGCGACTATATTAAATATATGTTTTTTGAGTCGCTGAAACCAGATTCGAAGTCTATTCTTTCCTATCACGTCAGGTTTTCGAGATAACCTCAAAAAAGCTGTTCGTTACCTTTTTGAGGTTATCTCAAAAACTCGAAGTGATAGGATAAAATAGACTTCGAATCTGGTTTCAGCGACCCAAAAAACATGTATTAAACATAGTCGCACTCCCAGATCAAAGAAAACATTTTTTTGAGGCTGTGACATTTTTTGAGGTTATCTTGAAAACCTGACCTGATGAAGTAAAATGGGCTTCGGATTTGGATTCAGTGACCCTAAAAATTTTTTTCAACTCATAAAATTTTTCCCTAGGCCTGTTATCACTATTTTTTTCAAGGAAATTCTCCATTTTTGCCTTGTCACACACACAATTACAACAAAAAAAAAAAATTACTCTCATTATGTTCTTTCACTCCAGAAAAAGGAGTACAAATTAATAGAGTGAAAAAAAAGAACTAAACTTCGAAAAACGCTAAAAAAATGAAGCGTATTTTGATAAGGTTTCCTTAAATTCTATGTGCCTTAAATTTTACTGAGTTATGCTATTCATTAGTTTTTCAAAACGAACAAAATATAAAAATGTATTTAATTCATGTTTAAAACTATTTCCGTTGGCGCTAGTTCATAATAAAAATTGATGATTAAGCGTCTAATACTACGAATATAATAATGTTAATGGGCTATGTGTCACACATTTCACATGTAAAGGTTTGGTTATCGATTCAAATTGAGCTTTTGCACGCTATTGCGTTAGTTTAAATTTGTACGAGCATTATGAATGATTTTTTAAATGAATTATTATGGTAAGTTAAATATTGTTAGTTTCTAATATTCGAAGAAATTTAGTTTATTGATGAGAAACATAAAAATAATAAATTAATTAAGCAACTATTCTCCTTAATAATATCTATTGCGACGATAATTTCGTCTTAATTGTTTGTCATATAAAAGAAAACACATTTAATTGTGGAAAGTAACAGTCATTATCATTGAAGTTATTTGCGATTGAATAAAGAACAATTAAGTTACAGTTGCAGATTCAAATTAAAGAATTTTACAGGAATCATAATGTATTTCTAATTGATTTAAAATTAAAAATAAATAAATAACCACTGCAATAGCAAATTAATTGCTTGTTTATTACAAAAGCTACGAAGAAAGTAACAACAATTATCCTAATGAGTGATTCATTTTACGTTTGCACATGGCAAATAGACTACGCTTATTAGCTTATTAACCTATTCTAGTCTATACATACCTCTTCTGGGATCATATCTCTCAATTTTACATCTTGTGATCTTGATACTGATGCCGATCTGTGGTATTCAACCAACTCATTCAATGAATTGAATTTAACCACCCAGAGGAAGAATTTACCTTGTGCGTCACGTAGAACTTTAAAATGTTGCACACCATCGGGGCATCTGTAGGCAAAAAAAAAAAATGTTTATACAAATAATACAGTCGACTCCCTTACTCTCTACGTCAACAAAAGACCAATCCAACTCACTTTACAGATAATGAAAAATCTCCGGGACTTGATTCACTAATTCGGATTAGAAAAGCGCCTTCGTGTTTGTTTGACAATAATTTTTCAGCATCTGCTCTCGTTATTCGTCCATAATACCAACTGGGTGGATAGAGATAAGAAATAAAAAAAAAGATTAATAAAATTCGTAAATACAAGACAAGTTCCTTGGCCCTTACTCGTGATTTTTCATTTCTATATAGTTACTAGGTATGAGTCCCTCTTTGCCATCGAGCTCAGCACGATACCAGTTTGAGTCATCTTCCATATTTAATATCTGAAAATGGAAAAATAACAGAAACAATTTAATAAACAAATATATTACCATAGTATTGAAAATAGAAAATAAAACGTTTAAACTTCTCTTCTTAGGTGCCAAAATAGATATCCGGCGTGTTTTGTCAAAACAAAGATTTGCGTAGAAAATACAAACAAAAAATCTGAAATATCTTTCTTTTTTGTGAATGACCAGATATTTCTGGGTCAAATATTTATTCGCCTCATTTATTTAAAAGCATACCGAAAATAATAAGGTGGAATGTCGAGTCGCTAGAGCTTGCTTCTTAAGTTCTTTTAAAAAATCTGAACCATTAAAGCAAAGGTACCTACATATCTTCTGCAGTAGATTAGATTTGTAATACAATTTTTTAGTATTTCAAGAATACATTTTTTAGTCGTTTATGAACATTGTTGTATAAACAATATCGTAGTGCTTTTACGACAGCTACAGACTAAATTTTGATATAACAATATTTCACACTTAAATACATTTTTAAAATACTACAAATATGTACTGCTATCTATTTTTTGATCGAGATCGATTTTTTGATGAATCCATTACATGACTTTAATAAAGTGCAAGTTGAATAAAGAAATGAAACAAATTTTTTTCAATTCGATTTCAATGGAATTTTTATTCATCAAGAGACTTCGTCCATTGTCACCAATTACCTTACCCACCCAATCGATTTTTTTTTCTTCTTGCAGATAAATTCACTTTCTACAGTTGTTGTGTTATTTTAAGAGTGGGGGAGAAAGTAAGTGGGTCGTAAAATTTCATAATCAACTAAAAGTAATCAACACGATGAAAGAGCATTTATTGCGTGGCAGATGAATTGGCAATTATTTATTGTTTGTCAATTAAATGGAATACATATGAGTGATGGAAGTTTTATTTGGATTAAACATATTTATAGAGAGTATGTATTGGGGGATTGTGAACGATTCTTAGAAGATATAATGTTTTTTCAAAGTACATATTGTAAAAACTAGGTCATAGAAACAATCAAAGAGCAGAAGAAATAGAAATATAAATATTTTTGTAGGAATAGGTACAAAAATGACTTAAAGTATAAACGCATGGAATTTTTATAACTCTAGATCATTTCTTATCGGCCCAAGATCAATACCATGCATAGGAGTGGCACTGCTTGGATACTTCTATGATGCTCAAAATTCTCACTCACTTACTACTGGTCGAGTGCCGGTCGCCAGTTGAGTGCAGTCAGCTAACCCAACGACTTCTACTGCACTCTTTGTGGAAGGGTCTTAAGTAGGCTATAGGGTCTCAAATTAAAGATTTTTACGAAGGAGATAAAGTAAGTTATACGGAATTTGGCTAAAAGCCACTCAAAAATGATGGTGGTCATGTTAGGATTTTTAAACAATCACTCGTTAAGTTAATATTGGATGTGCATTTTTATGTGGAGCGTAAAATGCACACTAATGTGTTCTACATTATAAGACAATAAATTCGTACAAAGAATCAGAAGAATCTTGAGTTTATCATAACTGTATAACTCTCGTAATTTTATTTGCCAAAACGTCTTTGCAGTTCGATATCCGAACTAGAGCCTACTATTGCACGTGTATTAAGGTACACGTGCTACACGTGTATTTAAATAATTCGTGCCGAAGCACGTGTATTTGTAAATACACGTGTATTTATATTTACACGTGTATTTATATTTACACGTGTAAATAGCGTTCGAACAGGTAGATTTGGTGGCGATTTCCTAAAATATGTATTATATTGAATGAAAAGGATATTGTTCAGGTTTTTGCGGTTATTGGCTAGATTTACACATTGAAATTACACGGAAAATTTAATTGGAAATTCTTATTCAACCCTAGCCATATAAATCTTGGAAAAAAATTTTGACCCGATTCCCATTATCGTATCGAACTGAACTTTGTACACATATGAAGTTTGGATTGCAACGCAATATTTTGGGGTCCGAACTCAGGGGAGGGGCATTGGGGGGTTGAAACACCCCAAATCTATTTTATCCCATTCTAAATATCGCAAAAGCTTTTGTAGGTAAATTGCAAGAGAGGGGCTTTGGGAGCTCATACCACCCAAGCAAATTATCATCTTCTTTCAAATATTATACGACTAAAAAGTAAAAAAATAAAGCAGATTAGATTAGATTACCAAGCAACAAAACATATAAAATAATTAAATTGACTCCATGGAGTCCCTTTAAATGCCGTCCAAGGGCTCCGGTTGTTCCACCGGGACAAGAAAAACGGTTGTTTTGTTGTGAACTACATAAGTCACAGTAGGCATTTGTCCCTTCTCGGTGGGCATATTGCCATACCCAACTCCTTGGCTTCATATTTTAGTTTTATTTTAAAATTTATTTTGATTGAATTTGTCGCTTTATTTATAAAACACCTTTTACACTTTCACTATGAACTTAGTAAACCATATGATCTTCAAATAAACGGTGATTAACAAAAAAAAAAAAAAAACATGTAACAGTTGGTACACTTTCTTCTGAGAAAGACACAGTAGGCAATATGCAATTATATCTTGGAAAAATTTATTAGCTTTTTTTTAATGAAAAGGCACATCATTATTTTTAATTTTTGAATAAATTATTTATAAGGTCTTCAAAAAGTTCAAATAATATTTTTCCAATTCGAACTATTTATTTGCACAATAATCTTCAGTTGTTTAGTTTTAAAAACTTTTATTTTACCCCCAAAAAGCAAAAAAATCATTTTGTTTCGTATTTACACGTGTAAATATAAATACACGTGTATTTAATAAATACACGTGTAAATAAGATACACGTGTAAAAGTTTTTTAGATACACGTGTACACGTGTATCGGGTACACGTGTAATTAAATACACGAACAAAATCGTAGGCTCTAATCCGAACGCATATTGGTTGTACCTCCACTTCCAAAATCTTCTTTGGGCTATTAGAATACATAATACTTCTTTTTTGAATAAAATAAGAAGTTAAAAAATTAGTTGTAGTTTTTCAAAAATAGAGTCATTACAGAGAAGCACCAACAAAAATCATATAAATAGTTTAAACTGGAATAAGAAGCGAAACGGAAAATTACAACGAAAGTATTTCTCCTTAAAACTACCCGATGTAACCTATAATTTGTGAGAGGCGCTGGCTGGGGGCACCCTGTATATTTGTCCACTGTCGCACGCGTATTAGGCTGTCTTTTTGAGGCTACTTTTTTTTTTCAAATAAAAAACAGGCCTAACATTTTCGAAAATATGAAGAAAAAAGTCTCTTAAAAGATGAGCTCTTAATATTAATATTTAGAGGTGCCTATTTCTGATTTTCTATTTTCCATGTAAATAACATGGGAAAAAAAGTTGTATTTTTTCTTATTTTTGTAGTTTTACAAAAAAGCATTGTAAAAAACTAACTGAAATATGATTCTTATAGTAAATTGAGTTCCTTTTAATAGAATTTTTATATAATACTTTTAGTAATATGATTTTATGCTAGCTTAAGACCTGCGACATATAAATCAAAAATAATCATATCATAACTATCTAATCACCTGTATATCACGTTTCTTTTAATATCCCTTCTCAAATAAGTACCGTGGTTACCTTATCTGTTCAAAAATCAGTTAAGTTTTATTTGTCGATATTGTTTTATTCAATTACATCGCAATCGATAGTAAATATTGAAATTGCTTAATTGAGCTCCATAAACGTAATATTGTTGGGAACAAATTGTATTGCTGTAATCTAGCCCAGTCAGCGTAATGACTCTCCCATGGAAAGGAAAAGGGTCGTTGAACCAAATGGAGATCCATTAATGAGATAACTGGGTCAGAAACTTGCCGCACATAAAAAACGACTCATTTCATCTTTTTTTTCTATCGCATTGCCTCTATCAGAATATCTTGTGTTGTTTATTTTTAATTGCAACAATAAATAAATATAAATAGAAGCATATCTTAACAGCACAAACAAGTCGAGACATATAAAAAAAAATGTTTCAAAGTAAAATTATATCTCGTTCGACAAGTGGTATGGACACTAGACAGCAAAAACTGAAATGTACTACTGGGTCGTACGTTATTGTTTTAATTGTTGGGCCTTGCTAAGATTTTCAATTGATTTGACATTCGGTGAAAAAAAGTATCAAGTAACAAAGAAGATTTTTTCTTTTGATTTTTCCAGTGAACTTTAACCTTGTTATGATATTTCAACCTAAACTAATGTTTAGAAAAGGGAATATAGGGGATTTTCTATCTTTCTGGTTTAAGTGGCTTGGATGACTGTGTTACTATTTAAAGCTCTGACAAAGTGATTATATTAGTCGTGTTTTATTGTTGACTGTGTAAGTAACTCAGTCAAATTTTTGCACCATAAACAACAAAAAAACGATTAAATAAGAATAAACAAAAGAATTAGTTTGTTGTGGTTTAAAGGGAAATTTTTATTATTTATTAAACCAAAAAACACGTCTGAAAACTGAAATTATTTTATGGATTTCCAAAACTGCAAAAAAATGAATTTTAAAAGCTTTCTCAAACAAATTATAGACAAATACCAACCGAGTTGCTTCAAAGCGGAAAATGAAAAGCTAAAATTGTTGCAATCAATTCAGAATGAAGTTTCCGTCGTTAGATATATCCCAGCCAACGAAGACTCATAATTACAAAATAAATACAAACAATCGTGTACTATGGATCATTTAATGGCAGGTGTGATATACCTTATATAATATACCTTAAGTACAAAAACCTGTGCCGTCAGATTTAATCATAAAAGGGGGTATAGGTTCCCCTTTTTTGTATTACATGAATATTTTGAATTAAAATTGTACTCATTTATTTTCCCACAAAAAAGGAATCCGAATCATTTTAGAAATAAATCTGAAAAAGTAGGAAATTCTTGTTAAGACGGTATAGTTAGTTTTTGACTTTGTGTGTGAGAAATATTGACAAAAATAAACTTGATCATATTCAAAAAAAAGTCCCAACTAATTTTATTTGGGGTTTACCAACTTCTCACAGAAAAAACCGATTATACTTGAAATAAAGATAAATTAATTCCGTTTTTTTTATGAAACAACAACTTGCCTTTATGCTAGTATTTTTATCTATGTATGTTCATAGAGCAATAAAATTCTCCAAAGAGAACTACCTAACCTATTATAATCGAGTTTAGTTTTTCTCAATGGGATAAGTATTTTTTTTTTTTTCAATTTTATATGACTGCTTCAATTTTCGCCTGTTACATTTTTTTCAAGTTATGTAATCAAACATATCACATAAACATTTTTATTGGTAATGCTGTTGACGTCAGTGACAGAGATTACTAGACAAACTATTGACTTTTAATAATATAATAATATTTAGGCTTTAAAAATTTTGATAAACAAAAAGCGGTTCAAACATAATTACATATAAGAGTATAACAATGTTAACATTTTAAATAATTTAGGTTTGATAAAAAAGAACTGTACAGAACCAGTTTTTTTTTTCAAAAAATGTACCCAGACGCTGCATTAGTTTAAATGGGAGAATTATTGCTTTTAGCTTAAAATAAAAATTTGACTCAGTTCAGCGTTTAAATGAAATTGTCAAACCGAATTGTTAACTCAAATTTAAACCGCACACGGAACGAGTTAGGACTTGGTGCTAACTAACTATTAAAAATATACTAGTGTCTGATTACACTGTGTTACAAAATAAAAATAATGTCAATTACTTTGGAAGTGACTTACCAGAGGTTGTAGGTATTACTGAGTATCTACATCAAATTTTGGCACTTGAAATTTTTCATAGACCCTCAAAATCTCAAGTTATCGTCAAAAAACCGTTTTTCAATGTTTTCAGATTTCAACGATTTTTTACTTGGTAATTTTTCACTCAATTTCACTCAGGTCTAAATAGAGTAGTACTTGTTCTCTTTCAAAATATTTTTTCATTCTGCTCAAGCACCAAATTGGGTGTAGATTTTGTGGTCTGAATCTTAAAGTACAACATTTTTCCCCGTTTTTTAGAATTCAGAGACCGTTTTAAGCTAATTTCTCTGTTCATACTAGTGGTAGAAAATTTGTTATGGTTTTAATTTTTAGAAAAAATGTTTTTCTATGTAACTACGTTTGAAAAATTTTTATATACAGCTGTGTTCAAAATAATAGTAGTGCATGGAACAAAATAACATTTTTTATATTTACGGTGCTTCTACGGTTAAAAATTTAATTTCTTTGATGTCAAAGTTTGTAACGGTCAATGACTGATAAATGTATCGTAGTTTTAAGATGAAAAAGAAGGTGCCAAATAATTTGTCATTGACCTTTGGTTGTTCTTTCTAATTTGACCTGTTCAAAATAATAGTAGTGAAAGTAATTTTTGAAGAATTTAAAAGCGTTTTATAACTTAGAATATTTATTTTTGGTTTAAAAGTAAGTACTCATATAATTTGAACAATTTTTCAACAAAAAACGATTTGTTTCGGTTTTAATCTATTTAAAGTTCGAAGAGCAAAACACTGCAGTTCGGTTAACGGAAACTTTTACGAAAGCTGCTTGAAGAAGGAAAAACCTACTTGGAAATTCAAGGTTATATTAGGATGGTCCCCTACAATGGTAGCCAATACAATAAACTCAACGAAAGACCCGAAAAGCGCGGTAGAAAAAGAAAAAAGACCGTCGTAGATGACAGGCGTATTGTCCAGATGAGCTAAGTTGAGCCTTCTGCATCGTCGTTTCAAATCCAGAAGGCTTTAAGCCTGGATTGCAGTGCAGTGAACATTCGGAGGCGACTGTTAGAGACTAATTTTTGCGCTTGAAGTCCACGAAAAGTTCCGCGGAACATATTAAAAAGCGTATCCAGTTTGTAAATACCACATAAACTGGCCAACGAAGTAATGGCGTAACATATTGTTTACTGATGAGAGCAAATTTGTCCTCTTTGGTGGTACTGGATCTCCACAATACGTCCGACGTCCACCCAATACGGAATATGTTCCAAAGTATACGACGAAAATAGTAAAACATGAAGGGTCCAAAATTTTAGTATTTTAACATATTTCTTTGTTAACAGCGGAACTTTTCGTGGACTTCAACCGTACAAATTAGCCTCTAACAGTCGCCTCCGAATGTTCACTGCACTGCAATCCAGGCTTAAAGCCTTCTGGATTTGAAACGACGATGCAGAAGGCTCAACTTAGCTCATCTGGACAATACGCCTGTCATCTACGACGGTCTTTTTTCTTTTTCTACCGCGCTTTTCGGGTCTTTCGTTGAGTTTATTGCATTGGCTACCATTGTAAGGGAGCATCCTAATATAACCTTGAATTTCCAAGTAGGTTTTCCCTTCTTCAAGCAGCTTTCGTAAAAGTTTCCGTTAACCGAACTGCAATGTTTTGCTCTTCGAACTTTAAATAGATTAAAACCGAAACAAATCGTTTTTTGTTGAAAAATTGTTCAAATTATATGAGTACTTACTTTTAAACCAAAAATAAATATTCTAAGTTATAAAACGCTTTTAAATTCTTCAAAAATTACTTTCACTACTATTATTTTGAACAGGTCAAATTAGAAAGAACAACCAAAGGTCAATGAAAAATTATTTAGCACCTTCTTTTTCATTTTAAAACTACGATACATTTATTAGTAATTGACCGTTACAAACTTTGACATCAAAGAAATTAAATTTTTAACCGTAGAAGCACCGTAAATATAAAAAAATGTTATTTTGTTGCAGGCACTACTATTATTTTGAACACAACTGTACATACATACATATATCGCAAGTAAATACAATTTCGTTCATTTTCTGATTTTATTTCAATGAGAAAATAAATAAAACTTTCATTAAGAATCTGATTTATTTATTTAATATTCCGTCGATTTTCAAAAAACTTACGTCATCAACTTATAAGTTTTTTACACACGGTTCATGTGGTTCCAAACTGTTGACGGATGTGTTAACAAACAGAGGTGTTCCATGTTCAAGGTCTATTGATATATTAAATCATAACGTAAAAATCATAATCCGTAAAAATCATGGGTATTCCCTTAACTGATTGAAAATTTCTTTTTTTTATCTCTTTGCGTTTGTTTTCTTTGTTTTTAATTTTAACATCAATTTTCAATTTCAAAATCATAAGAATGTAATTCTCCCCGCAAGCTAGAAGCATGGTGTTACAGAAAATATTTGCATATCTCATAATTCAAACGAGTAGCTAGCTTTACTTTGGTATTTGCATGAGATATTGCATCTGATCGGTCATGTGTATCGGTTGGCCTATATAAGATTCAAGTCGCCAATCCCGATCGTCAATAGCATTAGGTGACACGTTCGTCGCACAACCAAGTATGTACTTAGATATGCAATGTTTAAGTATGATAATATCAATGTGTTTTTTTAGTAGTCAAATGGAAAATTCCACATTTCCCACGAATCAAAATTAAGTGCGCAAATTGCAAAGCAAATATGTAGATAAAATAAAATTGAAAACCGAAACATCAACTCTAGTTAAAAGTCTCTATCTATCTATATATAGCTATTGTTAGCTGGCTCCATACTCTTATTTGATTTGTTTTTATTGCACAGATATTTATGGAAAATATTTCATTGGAACTTGAATAATATGTATTTTTGGCCTTTTCGTTTTCTATTCTTAATTGTTTTTTTTTTTTTTATAGTTCGCCCTCTTCGTTATCCTCCTAATGAAAGTTCTACTGCGACTGCCGCAGTGGGAGTGTTCGTGATGAGTATTGTTAATATTTTATTGCCTATCTTTAACCTCAGTTCATGTTGGTATTTTGTATCGGGAAGAGATTATAACCAAAAAGGTAACAAATATATCGATCTGGTGTGGTTAGGATTAAACAGACTTGAAATTATAATTTGACAAAACCAATATTCATTATGTATTGAAAATTATTTACATGTTATAAAAGCAAATGATGTGGGAGGACAAACTAAAGTAGTAGTTAGAGGTGACGGGTCACTCTCTAGTGAATATTTTGTTTGAAATATTCGAGCAGAACAATTTATTCCAGTATATTAATTATAACCCCCGGTGTCTAAGATGGGGTTAAGCTAGATATTTACATTTGGTGATAGGCAATATGAGAAAATGTTCGGAAGAATAGTTGCCAAGGTATCGTAGGTACACTGCTGTTATATTGATTCATAATTAATGGATTGGAAATAAGATACTGAGTAAACAATTCGGTAAACACAAAGTTAATTGAGTATGGAATTAAGTACGAGTAATATATTTACATTTAAGAGATGAGAATAAATTAAATAGCAGAGAAATATGTCATATAGGTTCTTTGAGTTATTGTATTTATAACTCCGATTTATAGGAAGGAGCTTTTTTGCTAGTGCTTGCTTAGCATATTGAAATATTTTGTCAATTCTTAAAATATATTGGAAAAAGTCCAAACTATGTAATCTTCATGGGGATAGAAAGAAAGAACACGGGCTGTTTAGGAAGATGAAGTAATTTCAAACATATGAAGAAGAAGAGATTAAAAAAGCTTTAGCAGAGATCAAATGCGAAGAAATCAGATGCTCAAGACAGTTTAAATAAAATAAAGAGGTTTTGATATCCGTTCAAAGCTTATTTTTTTATCAGGATGACCATGTTTAATGCTGGAACACCATCATGACTGGAAAAAGACTTCCAAATAATTCGTCATATGTACTCAATATTCGGTTCAAAATATTACTTTTTTTGCTCAAAAATACACGCAATATTAGCGTTTTTTGGTGATTGAAGTAAAACAATCAATGAGTTTTCCACAATAGTCACGGGACCTTATCCTAGACATGTTTTATTGAATTTGAATCCGGATATGTGTGTGGTCAAACCAACCACTCTGGCTTGCATTATCTTGAATCAGACTAAACTGTGGACCAAATCTAGGGGTGACTGGAGCCGCATGCTGTATCTTTGGGTACTTAACGTAGGTCTAGGAGAGCTCACTTACTCCATACGTATTGCAGATTTTACTCGATGAAAATTTATGACTCTTCTCTAAAAGGTTCGTGGGTTGTCAGATAGACTTCAGCAAATCTCTCCCCAAATCTTCCCCACAAACATTTGATTCCATACCTGGACTTTAAGATCACTCCTGTCACTGTGACATACAGTAATAAAGTATAATAAATAGGATGTGCGTTAAAGCAGGCGTGTATAAAGGAATAGCTGATTTTTGTATTATAAGTGAGCTTAAGCGAGAATCCCTGTAGAACCGAGAAATGGGTAGTGGATTAGAAAGGTCCAATTGTGTAATTGATAATTTAATTAACAATGGTGACTAGTATGGTCACCTTAAAGCTTAAACGATCAGGAAGGAAGCCTTTGGTCGACCAGAGAGTCAAAAATGTCATTAAAAGACCTATTCTTTGTGAGAATTTTACAGCAAGAGAAGTTGTCGAGAAAATGAACTTGGAAGTGGGAATACGACAAGTGCAGAAAATACCAAAGTAAAAGTTGAAAACCTGTGCTCTTTATAAGACTTACACTTGTCCCCCTTCACTCCGATGAAAAGCATACGGCCTTATTCTGCTATTCGCTTCACGCGAAAGTCTAAAATAAGAAGCGTTTGCAATCTTAAACAATTTTTTTTCAATCGAATTTCTAAAACAGACGGAAATTTCGCTTTGCTTTCGAAAATAAGAGGTTTTTCAAAGCCATTTTAACATGATAAAGGAAGGAAATCTTTCAAATAGCAGAATATGGCAGATAGATTTTGGAATGAAAAATGGAACACATTTACATTCTTCTCCCCATTATCTATGCTCTCCGAAAAAATCATTACAAGTTTTTTGGGATACGGAACGGATCACCCACCTCAAAACGCAGATTTGGCCCTTCTTATTATAATAAAAATAACTTCAGAGAAAATAATTTACCGGTGAAGTCGGGAATTTCTGCCATTTTTGAAGAACTGAAGAGCCCAAAAAATGTTCTGCAGGATATTTATAATTTTTTTTTTCTACAAATGTTAAAAATGAATACATACTATGTAGGTGGGTATACTGAAAGGAAAAAAATAAAAACATGTTAAATTCCCTCCACCTAATACGCCATTCCCCATATTCCCCCAATACTAATACTGGTCTTTGATTGTTTGAAATAGGATTCAAAATGTGTGGGTACCTATTCAGGTTGTGTCCGAATTGTGTTAGGCCGTGTACGAATTGCGTTAAAATGTATGTTAAATTTTCTACCACGATAAAATTTTCACATTTGGTTGAAAAAGGGATTAAATTTATTTTTTTGCTGTGCGAATTGGGTTAAAATGTGTTAAATGGGACTTTTCCCTCAAGATAAAACAAAATTACCCTCAAAAATGGTTTTTCTTATATTCAATTAATTATTTTTTATAACAAAACGCATCTGAAAATACCTATATAAAGTTAAATACTCTAGTGTAAATATGTAAGAAATTCCCAATTTCACTAAGTTTTTTATTTTTATCGATAATTTTCCACTTCATTACGATTAAAAAGACATTTTTTATTGAGTCTTCGAATACTTATTCATAGTTGACCAGCTGCCAACAAAATAGAAATATAAAAATAAAAAACAAACAACCAATTCGTACATTTTCAAGATGAATAATAATTTGAGGAAGTACTTTGTATTTATACTTTTACATTCCTTAAACAAATCAACGCATTATAACAAAAATAATTTCAAATCTATATTGATCAAAGGGCACGGTAGTGCCCAGCCAAGTTCTCTAGCAACTTTGGCACTACACCCTTATTTACAGGAAACAACTCAGGCCATTTTCGACCCCCCTCTAATTTCCACACCAAAGATGCTAGAAATTTAAAACTCCCTACATTTGTTGAGCTGGTCAAAACCAAACCCAAAATAAAATTTCAGCCTCTTACGATGAGTAGTTTCTGAGATATAGGGCTTCAAAAATCGCAAAAACCGTAACTGACTGACTCACTCACTGACAGATCATAAAAATTATGGAGAACTTCCCGTTAATGTAGAAACTTGAAATTTTACACGGTGATATGACTTGTGGTGTATACAAAAGGAAAAATTTGAGAATTTCAGCCAGGGGGCGTGGCAACCGCCCATTTTCACTGAATTTTCATCAAATATAGAGATTTTCAATTTTACAGCCATACCAAAAAGTAGTGAAACTGTTAAAAAAAGAGCCAAGTTCTCCTATGTTGAAATTATGCTGGCACAAAAAGTACTGAAATGTAAAAGTGTACCAAGTTCTAAAGTTTGGGTTCAAATTCGTATCGATAAAATTTTGATTGTTTACTTGGCAATTTTTGAAATAACTTTAAAAATCGGTAATTAAAAGAAAATTGTCAAGAGAACAATCAAAATTTTATTGATACGAATTTGAACCCAAACTTTAGAACTTGGTACACTTTTACATTTCAGTACTTTTTGTGCCAACATAATTTCAACATAAGAAAACTTGGCTCTTTTTTTAACAGTAATGTTTTTGTTGTGATCTTTCTATCTTGATAAACGTCAAATTTTAACCACTAGTGTCAAATTTTACCCTGCTCCGCAGCTGGGTAAATTTTAACCCATTTTATTCACCACGCTAGTGTCAAAATTTAACCAAACGTCAAATTTTAACCAACATTTTAACGCAATTCGCACACGGCCTTAAAATGTGGGTTAAATCTTGAAGTTTGGTTAAATAATGACACTAGAGTGGTAACTAAAATGGGTTAAAAATTCCCCAGCTCCAGAACAGAATAAAATTTGACACTAGTGGTTAAATTTTGACGTTTCTCAAGAGAGAGAAAAAATTGCATTTGAAATTATTTTTAATTTATATAATTATGTAGCTATACCTATTTATTGCAAATATAATGAAATTCAATGAAAATGAATGCGAATTAGTTGTTTTGTTTTATTTTGTTTCCTTTATTTAGTTTGTTGACAGCTAGCTGTAAACTAGTATAAGCTTAAGCAAACTAAACACAGTGGGATTTTTTTTTTCGAAATCATAGGGGATATAATCGATGCAAAACATAAAAGTAAACCAAATTAAGAAATTTGTACCTATACTTTATTAGAATCAAGTTTTTATTTTTATACATTTCAAACTGGATATTGTATATAAAATGTATTTCCTTGAATAAAAAAATACAAAAGTGGTTAGGGAAATTCCCAAATCTTGCAGGAATTTTAATCAAAAATTCCATTAAACCCATTTTATTTTAAAGCAGTTCGGATACCAAAAACCAAAAATTTAACCCATTTTGTACAAAAGGTCAAAATTTAACCTGTCGTACAAAAATTTAACGCAATTCAGACACGGCCTAAATTTAAAAAAAAAAGTTAAAAGTCAACTTTGAGCAAATAAAACTATGTTTGGTTACCTACCACCCTCTTATCTCACCTGAATTATTTTCAACAATTAAAAATTAAAATTAAACACGATAACATTTTGAACCGATCCCTAAGGATTTGTTATTCCCCTGTCATAGAAGAACAAAAACAAGGCTAGAAATTCCCCCAATATATGCTCAAGTTACACTTAAGAACAGTGAAAACATGTTTTGAACACTAAAATTTTAAAAACATTATTATTTCCCCCATTTTACCATATATGAATGAATGAAAGAATAAAATAACCCCACAGATAATACGAAAACTTTTACCAAGAAATTTCTTCGTCATTCTATCCCCAATTCACCTTCTTTACCTATTCTATATAACAAGGGGTCGTGGTAAGAATGTATGAATGTAGAATAGATACAACGATGAACAAATAATAATATACTGAATAAAGCAATACCAAATGTTTTGACTGTTATTAGCCGGCACTCAGCAGCAGTCGAGTCGAGAAAATCGGAAAGTCCTTCACTTTATTCTCTTTATCCACGTTCTCATCCACGTCCACCCAACAACAAGCACCCACCCTACCTAGCCGCAGCAATTGTTATTGACCCCGGCGGCGCAGCGAGGTTCACCCAGCCAAGAGCAAGGCAAAACAAGGCAAAGGCGGCTCAACTCGACTAGGTAGTGCATTGCATTGGTTTGCATAGAATGGGTACTTTCAATTCGGTTTAAATGATGCACCACCAACAAAAACCTAACCAAGCAGAAGAGACAAAGGAGCAGCGATAGACTAGACCAACCGAACCGACCGACTGACAACGACAACTTGCCGATAGAACAAAAATCTACTTTCTGCTACAAGCCACCACCTTTTTTTAGCACACTATTCAATTCGATTGGAGACGACAAAAATAGAAGTATAAACAATTTTATAAAATTTATTTCAAAATATGTACAATAGAAATAGCTATGCTTTAATCAAAATAATATAACAATAATTCCATGAGTCATTTGGTCATCATACCTTCAGAGTTTGGCTCTTGCGAAAGCTGAGCTCGTCGTCGGCTGTCGCTGAAAAATCGTGTTTTGCTACTGCTTCCATTTTAAAAAACTGTTTCTCCTTTTAATTCCTTATTTTTTAATAATATTCTCAGTTGTTATCACACACAACAAAAAATATTAAAAATATTTCATTAACTCAAACAAATTCGCGATGAAAATGCGTTTTTTTTTAATATTAAAAAAAAAATCTTTCTTTTCTCGAATCAACTTGATACACCACCGCGACACGACGAGTTTAGTTTAGACGAGCACAAACGAGCGGCGGGTGTTGGGTTCGGTGTGTGTGTTGAAAAAAGCAAAAGTGCTTATTTCCTTCTCTCTTGCTCTCGTCTCCGAGCCGAATGTGAGTGATGTTCTTTTTGGAAATTCTTTTCGGGATTTTCTTGTTTTGTCTATGTGGTCACACTCTTTTCCCCCCTTTGGTTTTTCTTGAGTAGATGGTCGAAAATATATATATATACAATAAAAAAAAAAAAAAAAACAACTAAAATAAAATAAAAACGAAAGAAAAAATACTGTGTGCGTTTTTATTACTCGAATGGGTTGGCAACGTATGAATGTTGTTCCTTGTCTAGCCAACTATTCACGGTGATGTGTTAAAAAGAGAGAGAGCGAATGAGAATAGGTGAATAATTTTTTCAGTCAAAATTTGGGCAAGTTTTTTCTTTTTTTTTTTTAAAGGAATTTTTCACGATTTTATTTTGGCACTTGAAATTCTATATATCAATTGGATTGGCGGGTTTTTAAATATAATAATTCACTTTAGTCAAATAAATGCTCACTTAATCAATTGGCGGTGTATTTAAGGGGTGGAAAGTTAAAAAATTTTATAATTAAAAAAAAAATTAGAATAAGCAGGCACTCCACGTAACAAACGCCATAGTAACTACGATGAATTGGATTTGGGGATATAAAATTTTGAGATTATTGAGAAAATTGAAATAGCGGCTGGTATCGGTATGGTTGAGAGCAAGCACTTGCAGTGAATACTACTCGCTCGCACATTAAAATTTCAACTTGATTGATGTAGACGCATTTATAGTGTTGTCTTTTTCTTGGAATGTGCAGGTGAGACAAGTATACCGTTTTGGAAAAGAAAAATGTGTAATGTGTGGGAGTGAAAAAGAAATGGAAATGTTTTGATGGTGTAAATAGTTTTGTTTTGAAATTGTTTTAAATTGTTTGGCGCTAGTGAAGTAAAGAGGTTAAATGGAAAATTATAGCAGATGGTTCAATAGGTGGATAGCAAATACACAAACCTTTTATGTGAGTATTTTTGAAATAAAAGTTAAATGGGATGTGTTCAGTAACTAGGTGAAATGTGCAATTATTTCATAGAATGTTTTAAAAAACATCGCTTATAGCTATGTCGTTTTCCTTCATTCCAATTAGAGTACTAAAGGGTAGAAAAAGGCAAACAGAATTTTACTCTGGCGTAGTTCTAGTACTACGCTACGGAGTAGTCCGGATTTGCTCCAGATTTTTAGTTAGATTTATACCTATTATACGGACTTGCATAATGAATTTGAAGTTTGACATTTAAAATTTTTTTTTTGAAATTGTAAAATGCAAAAAGCGTTTCTTTCAAAGTTTTTTTTTGTTAACAAAATTAACCAAACTGGCCAAAGTAGTAAAGCCTTTATTTTCTAAAATAAAAGAGTTGTCGTCACATAAATTTATGCATAAATTCAACATTTTCTACAACACCTTCAACAACTTCTATAAGGCCTTATTATAACATCCTACGCAAGTAATCCGGTTTGTGCATTAGATAAACCCTCTGCAGGAAAACCTACGCAAGGCCATTTTAAGCTGTTTGTCACAAGCTATTAGCTTGTGGATTACCTGTGAATGAAGGTCCTATGCAATTTCGGTAAAATGCGCCAAAATGATTTGTATAAGACCTGTACTTCTTGTTATGAAAGCCAAAAAATAGCTTGCATTGACCCTTATGAAAGCTAAATTGTTACTTGGGCCTTTTCTCTTTTTTACGTTTAATATTTTTTTTTATTAGCGATATAGGTAGGGGAAATACGTCCAAAATGACATACACGGACAATATGACATACCAGCCTTAACTTGAAATGTGTACCACATGTAACCCTACCTCCTATCTCAGAAGGTGAAACCAATGAAATTTGAAATTTTGTCAAAATAACAACTCATTTGACAGCCGCAAACCAAAAATATAAAGTAAAGTGTGTTTATAGGAACTATTTTTTTTTAATGGGTTTGGACTAATTTTGTTATTTGGTGAGTTGTATGTAGCTTTTTTGATTAAATTATTGGTTATAAATTATAATGATAGTTTACAATACATAGTTTAAAACTAATTAATATTTTTGTATGAAATAAGGGTTTAAAACAGTGTTTTGTATAAAAATGTGTCAAAACTACGATGTGGACAAAATGACATACCCTACGAATGGCCAAAACGACATACCTTCAACTTCATACAAATTGTTGTTGTTCTTTTTTTTTAATTTTAACTTTAAATATGCCACTGAGCTATAAGCGAATTTCCGACCGCAAATCATGGTTCAGGGGATGTGGGGACCATTGAAGCTGCTAATGAAAACAAATTGGGCGGGCTTGCAACATAAAAAACATTTGGTGTCGCGCAGGCTACATTAAGATGAAGTGCACTGGACACCAACAAGTTTTTAAAGTCCAATACAAA
Organism: Episyrphus balteatus; assembly: GCF_945859705.1. NCBI lineage: Eukaryota > Metazoa > Arthropoda > Insecta > Diptera > Syrphidae > Episyrphus > Episyrphus balteatus. The sequence continues at coordinate 28,793,793 of NC_079137.1, read as the reverse complement.
GTATTAGGTATATTGAAGTTAGCTTTCCTTTGAAAATCTACTCTTGCCAACTAATTTGTTTATTTTTTTCATATAAAATGTCATATGTCGTTTTGTCCATATGACATATGTCATTTTGTCCATACGATATGAACAAAATAAATTTCGATACTTTTTTCATAGTTTTAATTTATTTAAATTTATTTATTTTTTTAATACAAAAATTACTGCAAAATGTTCCTAATATTATAAAGAATGAATAAAAAATGCAAAGATTGTGTTATACACTGCGGGTATTATTTTATTGACGAAAAAGCTTATGGTATTTCATATTGGACGTACTACTATACTATAGCACAGCGCTATAGGGCAAATTTAGGATTCGGCAAAATCGAACTCGATATAATTTTCAGACATGACATTACGATGATGTCCGGTAATTCTGTCTATTTGTCTGTCTGTAGTATTTCGAGCTACAGCTTAATTTATTTTCTTCAAACTTGGTAGTAAACGGTTTAGGGTGATTCCCTAGATGAGAAATTGAACTTTTTTTAGGACCAAAAATAACGTTACCTGCCATATAACCGAAGTAGAAAAATTATTTTTTTCAAAAACGGCTCTAACGATTTTGATTAAAATGTTTGTGTGTTAATGCTACAAGACTCAACTTTTTAAATAAAAAAAAAAATATTTTTTGAACCGTTATTGACGGTACCTCCCATAGAACCGTTATTTTGGTTCCTGAATATCTCCTACTAGACTAGCCCGCTTTCAACGAAAATTTTTGTGCAAAAACATTAAACATTTTCAAAAAAATAGATTTTTGGATTTTTAAAAATATTTCATTGAAAAATTAATTTTTTTGAAGACGGGTTGGTGAAAAATTTTGAAATTTTTTTTAAAGTTTAAATTAATTATTTCTTAAAAATGGCATAGGTACCAACTCTTTTTTGAAAAATGTAATGGCGTTTTTAATTGGCAATCCGGAATTGTTCTTCGATTCGGAATCCCAATTGAACAGTTTTTTTTTATTCCGAAGAATCTGAAGTTTGGTGTGAATGTATTGTTTGAGTTTAACATGTTTCACATATACATACATATGTGTATTCGCGCCAAATTTCATTTGTATTTGTGCTGCAAACATTTTGTACTGCTGACATTTAAATCTATGAATGTGTGAGTGATTCTGCTTCTGATTCTGTTTTTAAAACCAGAAGAGAAATTCTCTTTTTTCAGAATCAGAACTGTCAGTTTTGCCCAATTGAACGCATTCAGATTGCATTTTTTTGCTTCCAGATTGCCAATTAAAAACGCCATAAGAACATTTTTATATACTGTAACGGTGAATTACTGAACTACTTTTAAGATAAAAGTCTGAACACACTACCTACTACTGCAAAGGTAGAAATGTGAGCGGATCTTTAATAATCAAGAAACTACCTACCCTCTGAACACATCCCAAAATATCCAACTAGACTGGAAGTATGAAGCGCCCCCTCTTGGAAAGGAAGTTTCGAGAAGCAAAGACGAGAACCTTCGAAGACATTCTCGAATCTCGAAATTCCGCTATAAAGGCTTGGCCACACCGGAGGGTATGCGGTAGCGGTACGGGTAGAGGTAACGGTACTTGTATGAAAAAAATTCCAAACTGACATATCAACGTTCAGATGTTGAATTATTTTCATACAAATATCGTTACCTCTACCCGTACCGCTACCGCATACCCTCCGGTGTGGCCAAGCCTTAAAAGGGCAGCATAAACACCGACCGGATACAGTTTAATCTTGAAAGTGAAAGAGTACAGTACAAAGTGAAATAAAGTGTTGCGAATTGTTAGTAGTAAATAAAGTGATTTAAAAGTGTGTTTGTTTGAGCGAATAATAAAAGTAAATTGAGTTGAAATAAAGTGTGTTCTTATTTGAACGGAAATATAAGTGGAAATTAAATAAGTTTTATTGTGAACCCGGAATAAAACATTACATTGGTGTCAGAAAAGTGGAATAAAACTTATTTATTTGTGCGAATCAGATAATTTCGCGAATAATATAAAAAGTGCGCGTGTGTTTTAACAATAAACAAATTTCAAAACATTTTGAAATAAGTAAAAGTGCTCGCGTTTTAAGAAGTTAAAATGGGAAAGACATTAAATCAGTTAAGTTTGACTGAGCTGAAGGCGGAATTAACTAAGCGAGGTCTTCCTACTGCTGGATCGAAAAATGACCTCATTATTCGCCTGCAGGATTATTTAACCCAGAAGAACGAAAATTTGGATACATTTCAATTCGAAATTGAAATGACAGAAGAACAAGTAAGTAATACTTCCGATATGTCGTCCATGGTGGCTGTTCTCCTTGCCAAATTGGAAGAACAACGTAATGAACAGAAGGATGAACAGAAAAATCTTCTTGAACAAATTGAGACACAACGCAAGGAACAGAGAGAACAATTAGAAAAACAACGCAATGAACAAAGAGAACAAATGGAACAACAACGAACAGAGCAAAAGAGTGAACAACAGAATCTTCTGGAAAAATTGGAACAGCAAAAGAACCTTCTAGATGAACAGAAAAACCTCATCGAAGGTAAGCTTCATGCGATCGAGAACAAGTTCGTTGCTCTTGATGCTTCAATCAAAGGCGTTGAAAAACAATCTCAAGAAAAGTTTGAGAAAGTTGAAAAAAAACTCGAGAAAGTAGAAATAAAATTCGATGACAAATTTAAAGGAATGGAAGTGAAAATGCAAAGTTTTACCGAAGAACTTGACAAAGTTCGGAAAATTAAGATCCGAGAAAGTTCTGGTGAGTATCCAAAGAAGAAGGAAATGCATCCACCAACCTTTGATGGACAAAGCTCTTGGTCAATCTACAAGAAACAGTTTGAGGCAGCTGCCACAACAAATGGCTGGGATGACGAAGACAAATGTATAGCGCTGACTCTTGCTCTTAGAGGTCCTGCTGCTGAGTTGTTACAAACTTTACCACCAGAAAAGAATGGTAACTTTAACGCTCTTGTCCAAGTAATTGAAAAACGCTTTGGAGATGGCCATATGCAGGAAGTCTTCCGCGTCCAACTCAATACAAGAGTCCAGAAAAGAGGAGAAACTCTGCAACAACTCCAAGCAGATATTGAAAGGTTAGCTCATCTGGCATATCCGACAGCAGGAGACGACATTATCAATCAGTTTGCGACAGAAGCCTTTGTTCGTGCTGTATCTGATATAAATCTTCAGCGAGCGATTCGAACAGCTGGAAAACGTTCCCTTCCTGAAGCATTAGCATTTGCACTAACTATGGAAGCAGCAGAACAGGCTTCTCAAGGCGTTCATCGGGTAAGAGAAGTTGCAGTGGAGGAATGCTCTTATCAAAAACTCGCATTCCAAAGAAACCAGCGAGACGGAGCTGCTCGATGCTGGAACTGTAACAAGACCGGACATCTCCAGCGGCAGTGCAGATTGCCACCAAGAACTGCTTGCCAGCACTGTGGAAACAGGAATATTGCTCAACAACAGGTAAGCGATACAACTAACACTCATGTTCAGCTTGATTCCCAATTCGGGAAACGAGTAAGAACCAACTTCGAGGGGCAGAAGCTGGTTTCTGGTATCGATGGCCCCAGAACCACAATTCAAGTCTCACAGACTAAACGAGACAACGAAAGTCTGACAGTGGAGGCGACCATAAACAACAAACAACACGTGGCTACAATTGACACCGGTGCCACCGCCTCTATTGTACGAAGAGACTTGGTGAAGATGACATGGCTACATAACACCAACAGCTACCGTCTGAAGACCGCCACAGGAGAAGCAGCAAGAGTGTACGTGTATAAGTGGAAATTAAATAAGTTTTATTGTGAACCCGGAATAAAACATTACATTGGTGTCAGAAAAGTGGAATAAAACTTATTTATTTGTGCGAATCAGATAATTTCGCGAATAATATAAAAAGTGCGCGTGTGTTTTAACAATAAACAAATTTCAAAACATTTTGAAATAAGTAAAAGTGCTCGCGTTTTAAGAAGTTAAAATGGGAAAGACATTAAATCAGTTAAGTTTGACTGAGCTGAAGGCGGAATTAACTAAGCGAGGTCTTCCTACTGCTGGATCGAAAAATGACCTCATTATTCGCCTGCAGGATTATTTAACCCAGAAGAACGAAAATTTGGATACATTTCAATTCGAAATTGAAATGACAGAAGAACAAGTAAGTAATACTTCCGATATGTCGTCCATGGTGGCTGTTCTCCTTGCCAAATTGGAAGAACAACGTAATGAACAGAAGGATGAACAGAAAAATCTTCTTGAACAAATTGAGACACAACGCAAGGAACAGAGAGAACAATTAGAAAAACAACGCAATGAACAAAGAGAACAAATGGAACAACAACGAACAGAGCAAAAGAGTGAACAACAGAATCTTCTGGAAAAATTGGAACAGCAAAAGAACCTTCTAGATGAACAGAAAAACCTCATCGAAGGTAAGCTTCATGCGATCGAGAACAAGTTCGTTGCTCTTGATGCTTCAATCAAAGGCGTTGAAAAACAATCTCAAGAAAAGTTTGAGAAAGTTGAAGAAAAACTCGAGAAAGTAGAAATAAAATTCGATGACAAATTTAAAGGAATGGAAGTGAAAATGCAAAGTTTTACCGAAGAACTTGACAAAGTTCGGAAAATTAAGATCCGAGAAAGTTCTGGTGAGTATCCAAAGAAGAAGGAAATGCATCCACCAACCTTTGATGGACAAAGCTCTTGGTCAATCTACAAAAAACAGTTTGAGGCAGCTGCCACAACAAATGGCTGGGATGACGAAGACAAATGTATAGCGCTGACTCTTGCTCTTAGAGGTCCTGCTGCTGAGTTGTTACAAACTTTACCACCAGAAAAGAATGGTAACTTTAACGCTCTTGTCCAAGTAATTGAAAAACGCTTTGGAGATGGCCATATGCAGGAAGTCTTCCGCGTCCAACTCAATACAAGAGTCCAGAAAAGAGGAGAAACTCTGCAACAACTCCAAGCAGATATTGAAAGGTTAGCTCATCTGGCATATCCGACAGCAGGAGACGACATTATCAATCAGTTTGCGACAGAAGCCTTTGTTCGTGCTGTATCTGATATAAATCTTCAGCGAGCGATTCGAACAGCTGGAAAACGTTCCCTTCCTGAAGCATTAGCATTTGCACTAACTATGGAATCAGCAGAACAGGCTTCTCAAGGCGTTCATCGGGTAAGAGAAGTTGCAGTGGAGGAATGCTCTTATCAAAAACTCGCATTCCAAAGAAACCAGCGAGACGGAGCTGCTCGATGCTGGAACTGTAACAAGACCGGACATCTCCAGCGGCAGTGCAGATTGCCACCAAGAACTGCTTGCCAGCACTGTGGAAACAGGAATATTGCTCAACAACAGGTAAGCGATACAACTAACACTCATGTTCAGCTTGATTCCCAATTCGGGAAACGAGTAAGAACCAACTTCGAGGGGCAGAAGCTGGTTTCTGGTATCGATGGCCCCAGAACCACAATTCAAGTCTCACAGACTAAACGAGACAACGAAAGTCTGACAGTGGAGGCGACCATAAACAACAAACAACACGTGGCTACAATTGACACCGGTGCCACCGCCTCTACGAAGAGACTTGGTGAAGATGACATGGCTACATAACACCAACAGCTACCGTCTGAAGACCGCCACAGGAGAAGCAGCAAGAGTGTACGGAGAAGTTCGTCTTGAGATCCATTTGGCAGAACTAAAGTTTTCCCATGTGTTTTTGGTGGCAGATATATGTGATGAGTGTATCATTGGAATCGACTTCATGAAGGAGCATGGAATCATCTTGGATATCGGTTATCAAGTCCTGAAATACAGAAACGTAGAGATTCCAATGGTCTTTGGCAACGAAAACTCAACAACAATTAGAACTGTCATCAAAGAAGACATGTGCCTGCCTCCTTCTTCAGAAGTTTTTGTGTGGATGAAACTAAAGGGGAATATTGGAAGCCATCGATACCTCATGGTTGAGCCAGAAGTTGAACAAAGTTCCCAAAACATCATCATCGGGAAGACTCTTGTGGCACCAAAGAACAACATGGTACCTGTACGGATACTTAACATCAAACCGTACCCAATCAAGCTTAAGAAAGGAGAAGTTGTTGGGCAATGTGAATCTGTGGCCGCAATAACTAAGATCAACGAGGTGGACACACAGATGACTATGAACTCGGAGAAACTAAAGACTCAAATTCTTAAATCAGACAACTTGAGTCAACATCAGCTTAATGTTGCGGGAAGGCTTCTTCACGAATATGCGGATATCTTCTCTTCACCCAGCGGGCAGTACGGCCGAACACAACTCGTGCAGCATCGAATCGATACAGGAGATGCTAGGCCGATTTGTCAACCAGCAAGACGTCTCCCCTTGGCCAAACAAGGTGAAGTTGAAGAAATGATATCGACAATGAAGAAAGATGGGCTGATCGAAAACTCCAAAAGCCCTTGGGCATCACCGGTAGTTCTCGTCAAAAAGAAAGATGGAAGCACTCGATTTTGTGTCGACTACCGCAGGCTGAATGATGTGACGAAGAAAGACAGCTACCCACTGCCAAGAATCAGCGATACTCTAGATGCAATGGAAGGAGCACAATGGTTTTCGACTTTGGACTTGAAGAGTGGCTACTGGCAGGTAGAAATCCATCCAGAAGATCGGGAAAAGACGGCTTCCTCCACAGGAAATGGTCTGTGGCAGTTTAATGTCATGCCGTTTGGGCTATGTAATGCCCCAGCTACTTTTGAGCGCTTGATGGAGTGCGTTTTGAATGGATTAACCTGGAAATCTTGCCTAGTCTATTTGGATGATGTCATCGTTTACGGAAAAACATTTGATGACCATTGTGAAAACCTAAAGGCTGTATTCCAGAGGCTACGAGAAGCACATCTTAAGTTGAATCCAAAGAAATGTGAACTTTTCAAGACCGAGGTTAAATATTTGGGGCATATCATCTCATCCCAAGGAGTGAAGACTGATCCTGAAAAAGTTGACACTGTGAAGAACTGGCCAACCCCTCAGGACAAGCATCAACTTCGGAGTTTCCTCGGTCTGGCGACGTACTATCGACGATTTGTGAAGGATTTTGCGAGAATCGCCAAAAGCTTGCACCAACTTACGGAGAAGGGTATACCCTTTAAATGGTCAGGTGAGTGTGAGAAAAGCTTTCAGGAACTGAAGCTGCGGTTATGTGAAGCTCCTGTGCTGGCCTATCCGACTCCAGGCAAACAATTCATCATTGATGCAGATGCAAGTAATGTTGGAGTTGGTGCTGTTTTATCGCAAGTTCATGACGGAGAAGAAAAGGTCGTTGCCTATTTCAGCAAGGTACTCTCGAAACAAGAAAGAAACTATTGCGTGACCAGAAGGGAACTTCTAGCTCTAGTATTGGCAACAAAGCACTTCCATAAGTACATCTATGGACAGAAGTTCCTTCTTCGTACAGATCATGGTGCACTAAATTGGCTTTTGAACTTCAAAAATCCAGAGGGTCAAGTAGCAAGATGGATCGAGATACTTCAGACGTATCAATGTCAGATTCAACATCGAAGAGGAAAACTGCATTCAAATGCAGACGCATTATCTCGGCGCCCGTGCAAGCAAGACTGCAAGCATTGCACGACTAGAAGAAAAGGAAGTTGTCGCTGTTAGACGAACGAGAGCTGATTCCATTTGCGGCTGGAGTAACGAAGAACTCAGAATGGCCCAACAGGAAGATTCGGACATCGAACCCATCCTTGCATGGAAGGAACATCAAGAGAAACCAGAATGGGCCGACATCTCCGACCGAAGCCCCACTCTCAAAGCATATAGGGCGCAATGGGACTCACTTCATGTGCAAGAAGGGCTACTCAGGCGTAAGTGGGAATCCGCAGACGGTAAATCCTATGTAATGCAGCTAGTCGTACCTCAGTCAAAGGTTAATGATGTTCTCCGAGAGATGCACGAGGGAACTTCTGGAGGCCATTTAGGTATCAACAAGACGCTGGAAAAGGTACGACAGCAATTCTACTGGTTACGTATGAGAGAAGACGTTGAAAAGTGGTTCCGAAAATGTGATACTTGTGCCGCTAGCAAAGGACCAGCTAGAAAAATCCAAAGCAAAATGCAGCAGTACAATGTGGGCGCACCTTTTGAGAGAATTGCAATAGACGTAGCAGGTCCTTTTCCCGAAATCAACAACGGAAACCGGTACATCCTTGTAGTGATGGACTACTTCAGCAAGTGGCCTGAGGCATTTGCCATTCCAAACCAGGAAACCAAAACAGTTGTGGATAAGATTGTCTTTCATTGGGTGAGCAGGTTCGGAGTACCCTTGGAACTTCATTCCGACCAAGGAAGGAACTTCGAATCCAAGATCTTTCAAGAGGTTTGCTCACTCCTTGGCATCAAGAAGACGAGAACAACACCGCTTCATCCACAATCTGATGGGATGGTTGAGCGATTTAATAGGACACTTAAGGAACACCTGTCAAAAGTAGTCAATGATAATCAACGAGACTGGGACCGACATATTCCATTATTCTTGATGGCTTATAGAAGTGCAACACATAGTTCTACTGGACATACACCAGCGGAAGTCCTATTTGGCTCAACAATACGCCTGCCAAGTGAAATAAAATTTGGAAGTGTTCCAAACGAGCCACATGAAATGGATGAGTACGTAGATAACCTGAAAGGAACACTGGCTGACATTCACCAACGGACAAGGACAAATATAAAAGCGTCTAGTGACAGGATGAAAACAAGATATGACGCGCGAGCGACAGCAACAGGGTTTCAAGAAGGAGAACTTGTGTGGTTTTACAATCCCCACCGACAAAAGGGACTATCACCGAAGCTACAACAAAACTGGGAAGGCCCTTACACAGTAATGACCAGAATTAACGATGTGGTTTACGGTATACAAAGAGGGGTAAGAGGCAAACTAAAGGTAGTTCATTGTGACCGTTTACATCGTTATAATGGTGAAAGAAGCAATGGAGTTGTTCGGGACGAACAATCCTAAGAGGGGGGCAATGTAACGATGAATTACTGAACTATTTTTAAGATAAAAGTCTGAACACACTACCTACTACTGCAAAGGTAGAAATGTGAGCGGACCTTTAATAATCAAGAAACTACCTACCCTCTGAACACATCCCAAAATATCCAACTAGACTGGAAGTATGAAGCGCCCCCTCTTGGAAAGGAAGTTTCGAGAAGCAAAGACGAGAACCTTCGAAGACATTCTCGAATCTCGAAATTCCGGTATAAAAGGGCAGCGTAAACACCGACCGGATACAGTTTAATCTTGAAAGTGAAAGAGTACAGTACAAAGTGAAATAAAGTGTTGCGAATTGTTAGTAGTAAATAAAGTGATTTAAAAGTGTGTTTGTTTGAGCGAATAATAAAAGTAAATTGAGTTGAAATAAAGTGTGTTCTTATTTGAACGGAAATATAAGTGGAAATTAAATAAGTTTTATTGTGAACCCGGAATAAAACATTACAATACCTTACATACACTCCTTTTTATCAGAATGTACCTACACAATTTTTTTATGTTCAGTATTCGTTTTTTCCTTACAGTGTAGGAAAAATAATAATTTTGATGTCAATTCATTGTTCAATATGTTAACAGAATCAACAAAAAAAAAAAAATTATTCAAAAAATTGTTTTTTTTTTTTTTTTTTTAAATGACTCTAACGATTTTCAATTTTGTTTCCTTAAATTTACAAGAAATCACATGGCATACTTTGTTTTGTCATCAAATACATTAAAAACTGTGTTTCATTAATTATAATAACAGATTTTATGTATTTTTTACATTATTGATGAGGGTAGGTCATTATATTATGGGATGGATCTTAAACTAAAAGTGGTTTTAATATTTTTCCTTTTTTTTTATTTTTTTATTCAATTTGTGTTAACATTTTGTCATGAACAAAACAAAGTACAAACATGGCGATGTGACTATGTTGTTGTTGTTCAAAGATTATAATGAAATTGACTATGTTTTTTGTTTTTATTTATTGCGTTTTAATGGTTAAGTTCTTTATTTTATAATGGATATTAGTGAAAGAACCGTATGATTCTAAAATCTTAGTTTTAAGAAAAACACAAAAAACAGTTTTATAGAGAAACTATCAACTTTCCTGAAAAATAATTTATGGGGTGTTTGAAGTTTTTTGGTCGCCCGACATAGTCATGAAAGAAAAAAATGAAAAATGTTATAGATATAAGAAATATTACGAAAGAAAAACATTGGACTTGTATTGTTCTTACACTCAATATGAAAAATACACAATTAAAATTTGTTTTTATTATTTTATTGACTATAAAAATTATACTGAGCTCTTAAAATTAGTAGTTTATTGTAATACCTTTATTCTGAAGGATCATTAGATGTTGTTTTCCATGAAGTTATGTGGTAGTAAAACTCCAAGGCATCTCCAAATATGTAGATATTTCAAAACTTTCTTAATGGTTGCAATTTTGTTTTCATTTATAGCAACTGGTATCTGATATGATCTTGCAGTTGGCACCTTCAAATTTGTTTTTGATTTCAGTAATTTAAAGTATTAGATGAGAATCCCCCAATAAAGTCGGTAGTTGTGACAGGAGCCAGGAGTTTCACTAGTATATTTGAACTGATCATAAATTATCCTCTGTTGGTCTATTGACTTGGTCGTCTTCTTAAAAGAAAACTCGGCCACCAGTTTTTAAAGTCGATAATAATTGTAAAGGTCATTTCCGTGACAGTAAAGGGATTTTTCTTGTTTGATTTGGGTTAGTGTTTCATAGTATTCTTCCGGAAGATATTTATTTATTTTGGCTCTTTTAACCACGCCAAAGTCTCTATCGCAGGGGAAAAATGAATGACCACGGACAGGAAAATAATGATATCTAAACCTTTTTAAAACTATTTTAAAGATATTAAAAACAATTAAAAATGAAATGGAAATCGCGGTGATTGAGTGTAAGTAACAGAACAAGTCCTGGACTTGTAAAGTTCTTCCACTCAATCAAATAAGTCGGGGATCTTGTTTGGCATTAATTTTACTCTCTAATGTACTGTTATTTTGCTCATTGGTAGGTCTTAATGCGTAGAGCATTTCTGCATACTCAACTCAAAAGCGATTTTTTTTTGGACTTATACGCAGTGGTACCACTTTACTTCAATTGAAGTAGATCTACTTCTTTTTTTCAAAAAAAATTAAAGTCTACTTCCTACTTCGCACCATCACAAAAATATCGAAATCTACTTCATTTTAAAATCTCTGTTCCAATCTACTTCAAATTATCAAAATATAAGCCAATTCTACTTCTTTTTGCAGAAAACCAAATATTTCACTAAAAATTGTTATAAAATAATGTATAGAAATATATTTATACCGAAAATATGGAGTTTGAAGGAATTCAAAATTTTGGTTTTAGTTGTTTTTACTAATTATATTATTTAACTTAAATAAATTTAAGAGAATAATTTTTTTTTAAATAGATTTTTATTAAAAATAGGATATTTTGAAATCTACTTCGATTTTTCTCAATCTACTTCCATTTTTTCTTCAAATCTGCTTCGACTTTTTTTCTGCAAGTGGTAACGCTGCTTATACGGTTCTTTCACTCATCGATTCAATTAAACAACAACAAAAATATTGGCGCAAATATTCAGCCACTATTCGGTATTCGGCCTATTTTATTTTAAATTCGGTATTCGGGCGAATAGTTCACCACATTCGGCCTAGTGCCGAATACCCAAAATCAAGTTGTAAATTTTGATTTATTTATGTGAAAAACTTTTGTGTTTGCAAAATTCTGAATTCAAGATAAGACAGTTTGCATTGAACATTTTAAATTTATTTAAAAAAAAAAAAACCTTAAAAGATCGGTGCAGGGTCATAAGTCCACGGGCCAAAAGTCCATAATCCATAAATCAATTATTGACTTACAACCCTCCCAAGGGTGTCAGAAACCCACAAAAAAGTGAGCCAGAACTCCATAATGTCGAAAAAGATGTGAAAGGTGCTTAAGGAATATTAATTTGTTGAAACGTTAATTTTTTTTCAATAATATTTGTAAATTGATTTTTTAGTTTTTTCCTTAGAGGATATAATATATGGAGTGCTTGTGCTGTTAGTTCCGTGAGCTTTTATAGAGGGCTCTAGTTTCTTTAAGTTTTTCGATGAGTGCATGCCTCCATTTTATTTTCTTTTGATGGCTGTCATCAATAAGCGTGTTTATTTACAGCTGCGGAACCGGACTCGCACTGAAAAACCAAGGCAGCGACCCCTATCCATGCATATGGCGTTACAATGTATTAGGTATAGAAACAAGCACTCCATATATTATATCCTCTAAGGTTTTTTCTTATAATTTTTTTTTTTTTGAAAATTTAATTTTTTTTTTCTTGGTTATAATTTTTTAATCGATGGGACAAAAGTCCACAGGAATTTTGTGTGAACTTTTGATCCACTTGGGTTCGTTGTAAGTCCATAATTGATTTATGGAGCTATGACCCACACTAGTGAGCCAATAGTCCATTATGGACTTTTGGCCTGTGGACTTTCGACCCTGCACCTACTTAGGCAGTTGCAATGATTTCGAAATTTAAATAAAGTTAGTTTCAACCAAAACCCATTTCATTTTTCTAGGGGCCGAATACACAATTATTACATTCCCAGTTTTAAGGTGTGTCCTATACTTTCTTTGTGAGAACTAAAAGTGTAAAAATTCTGCTAGTGTACCACACTTCTGAGTGACTCTCAAATAGTTCGTAAATCCGAATTTACACTACTGCGATATAACGAGGTCTCAAGACTTTGTCAGTTTTCTGACAAATGGACAGGCGTCTTTAGAATCGATTTTTTGGGTTTTGGAAATGTCCTCCGACTAAGCTAAAGACACTTTTATTTTAAGTATACAAGTTCATTATTTCTGAATTCCAAATATCCCTCACATATTCCTATCTCATCAATCATTCAATATTCAGCATATATTTTACAGACACATCTTTTTGAAGACATAGGATATAACAATACCCACCTAGCATTCTAGCACGTGCTGGTGATTCATATTTTCCACGCCCGCATAAAAACTGGTGTATAAAATGCAAGTTTTTGGCCCGTTTTCGGTACCCTCTTTGTTGCGGTATATGGCACACGCATCTTTGTGTCCAAATAAAACAAAATGCATCCGCCCATCTGTTATCGCAATAAATTCCATAAGTCTTTCGTCCTTGTACGAAAGATATGGCATTTCCATTAACACGGAAATAGCATGAGGTTGATACGGTGCATTTGATGACGAAAGAACAGCAGTTTCTAGAGCACAGCATGGATCGTGGGTGAACAACGCTATAGTCCTTATTATATTACCTTTATCTCTGGTTGTGCGTTGTTCATGACATGTCAGGACATTCCAACATGCCACACAAACTATCTGATATCCTCGCATAGAGATCCCTTATCTTTGGTATGATCGTGTTAGGTAGTAGGAGTAAGTAATACATTTTTAATTTTTTTTTGTAGGTAGTATGTTTTGTTTTGAAAAAGGATGTGTACCATCTGCCATTGATATAGACCTTTTCACCACCACCAGGAGCAACCCCTAGCGCGTTGCTATTTAAGAATTCTATTTTTGAACAAGGCATGCTAGTGAGGTGCTATTTGGTTAAATCAGATGTTTAGAAATTACGGCACTTGGGGTTTACTGGCTCAAAGGAATACTCATTTATCGAAATGCTTATATACGGAAATGCATTTAATGATCTTATATAAAGTAGTCCACGTGACTTCCGTATTCAGCGGGAGTTGATGGCAGTCGTGCTGTTGTTTGTTTGGTTTATACGCCTGGTTGCTGCAATATAAAAACACCATTCAATGATGTAATTGAGATATTATTTCATCAATAGCAAACTATTGTGTTTGATTTTTGGGATTTTCTGCTGCATTTTTGAAAAGAATACTTTTAGACAGTGTTTATACTATAGAAGATTTGAGTAAATTAAGGCTCCGTTTACATCCGTAATATTTGTTTTGTGTGTGTTTGCACTTACATTCGTTACGGTCTTTTTTAATTCACCGTGTTGGTTTTAGTAAATGTTTAAGAAATCAAAATAATGAAATTAATTAGTATAGAACTATTTACACTTTAACGTCATGAAATAGAAATCGTTAATATAAGATTTCGGAATTTTCTTTCACATCTGTATGTTTTATAATGTGCACTTATTCCATATATACTTACCAAAAGTTCTCATAGTCCTTAGATATAAAAATGAAGGAAGAAATTCTTCGGTCCAGTGAATTTTTAAAATATCAAATGTCCTTATCATATAAAAAATTCTAACGTTCATAAAAAATAAAAATTGAAAAAAAAAACACAAAAGTTTCCAATTACTCATTTATGCAAATTTAATTTTACCAGTTTCATATTCTGCTTGGCTTTGGGTGTCCTTTGTTTCCTGTAATTGAATCATTTACGGTATAAAACAATGAGACACTATTTTGAGTAATAACTTTCACTTGAAAGGCTCTTTATGACCTTAAACATTGATGCATGCAGCAGCTGGTCATCCACAAGAAGGCTACTGTTGCAGTCTTCTCAAATTGCGGTCAGTCCTGTTTGTTGGCTCAACTTAACCAAAAAATAAAAAAAGGGTAAACGTTATGTTTACCCTCTTGAGAAAGGACATCTTGTAATCCTGCACTCGAATAACTTTCTTCCCTTTGAAAATATTTCAGTGATTTATATCAAAACTTCTTGGAAGGAAGAAAAAAAATAAATCTAAAGGGTGAAGTCGTCAATGAGTCTAGGACTTTCTCCATTTAAAATGTGTAAATCTGAATGTACATATATCTTCTTACGAAAGAGTGTAGGTAAGGTATTAATACCTGAATGTTGCAGAGGTGCTAAACATATTAATTTATACGTCGAATGAAAGGGTTGTCCTTTTTTTGGAATGTTTTCTTATTCCTGACTTTTGAGTGCTGCAAATGATTAATGTCCGAAAAATGAAAATTTGTTCCTTCATTGTCCTCCAAAAAATCAAAAGAATATATAGTTGTAATATTTGTAATTGTCCCACTTATGTTAATGCGTGAGCCGGAATGCATTTGAATGCATTCATGCAAAGGATTTGCCTTTTATAAATGCAGACAAAAATATTAAAGAGTTCTTTTTCTATTGTCTTCTCTAAACTCAAGAAGATGTGTAAATTATCTAACGTTCAGTGTTCACATGAATACAGTGAGTTGAAGAAAACGGGACGCGTTTTGTTTTGTAAATATTGCGTGAGTTATTAATGACTTTCCTGCAGTCAGTTCTTATTCTTCTATGTATTATCCTTTTTTTTCATCTTATGTCTTTGTATATATCCGGAAATCTTTAAAAATTTGAATGATTTTGAATGTGTGACATCTCACACATTTGTCATCGGGCGATGATAAATATTTCAACATCAACATGCAAATGCACTTGGAAATGCTTTGTTACAGCGTCAGCATCCTTTTTTTTTTGCATACAACTTGAAGATTAATGAGATCTTAATCGGGCTTTGTAACGCGACCTACTGTGAGACTTTGTTTTTTTTTCGTCATTGCAGATGTTGTTGCAGCAAAAGGAGTGATATCTTAAACTTCCTCTTTTCTTTGTTATAAAAGACAAAAAAAAAATGCTTACATTTACTAAAACTTCTATTTACTACAAATTAGGCTGTTTTTTTCTTATTATTTTTAAGAAAATTATAAATAGCTTCATCTATAGTTCAATATTAGTCTTTTGCTTAATTTTTTTATATATTATATTTACTCCCTAGTAAATGAGGATGAAAAACGGAATATTTCGTGGTTTGAGAAACGGCTCCGATTTTGATATTTTTTTTTTAAATTCACTTACACGTGAGTGAAGAAATAATTATTATTATTTACAATGTTTAATTATTATTTCATATTTCACGTTGTGATATTTTTTAAAAATATTTGTTGTTCTATTTCAGTCAACTCGCAGGAGACTGATTAAAAAAAAAAAAAAACAAATATTTTGGTATTCGAGGAAGCCCTGGATAAATCTTCCATTAATAAAAATATATTGGTCTTAATTTCCGTAGGAAATGTAGTTTCTTTTTATATTTATATACCTACACTTTTTTCTGTGCGAACAATATTTTTGAGGTAATTTCATTTTATTTAATTAATTTTTATTTTTTGGTATTTTTTCTTAACCTTAAAAATGTTACATAATTAAATAGTTCGACATTTTTGGTGATTTTTCAGTACAAATTTTATAGAACTTAAAAATACAATTTAATATATGGGGCATTTTCGGAGAAATTTCGGAGAAAGTAGGAACACTTACCTCACAGTTAATTTGGAAAAAATCTCATTTTTTAGCATTTTACTGTTTTTTACATGCTCCAAAAAGCAAGTATATTAATATACCGGGTTGAAAATAGTTCAAACTTCAAGATATTACCCAAAACCAATATAAAGCTGATGGAGAAGTTAAAAAAAGTGGGTTTCTTCATAGTTTCGCAATATGTATCTTTCTAGGCAATGTGATAGTCTATAGGAGTCGCAGCAAATTTTGGGAGTGGAGGTATAAGCAAAATGTGAGTATGCAGTTTTATAACCTAATGTGTTCTAATAACGAATTCAAAAGTCTGGCAGCTTTAAATCGGGGCCTTATATTGTTTTCAAGGGTTAAAATTGTGTGTGTTTCCAATGTCTGAAGATATCAATCTTGACGATGCGATTAATAGAAGTCTAGATATAAACTGTGTAAGTGGTTTTGTTTTGGAGACTTTTCTGTTTGTTTTTTTTTTTTTTTTAATTTAAAACTCTCCGAACAAAGATATGGTTGGTTAAAAAAGCTTATATGTACATATATTGAGTTCTCGCTTCGTCGATATTGAGGTATTCAGTCCATATATTCAGAATGTGAATTTGGAAAACTCGTGTTTTTAACCTCTCAAAAACCATATAACGCCAAAATTTAGACTTTTGCATTCATTATAACAGCGCTTTAAAACTGAGCACTCCCAAAATTTGTTGCGGGCTCTCGGTCTATGAGACTTATTTTGAAAATCATCAGCGTTTTTCATTTTGAAAGAAAAAAATCGTTCATGATAGTTTTATTGAGGTGTCATTAAATTCTTGAAAAGTAATATATAATTAGTAGAGGTCCAATTTAATTTCAATAATTTGCAGATTTTTAAAAAGAAATAAAATACAAATTAAACAAAATCAAAAACGTTTAAAATGCCCGGCGGCTTGCAACGAACTCCTGTCAAAATCAACCAAGAAAATATGGCGGAATTATCATCTACGGCAAAGAGACATAGAAAATGTATCGATACTTCTAACGATGGTAATGTTTTTGGCAATCAAATGGTAATCCAGAGCTCCGAAAGGAGTGCCGATTTTGGGAGTATGACGGTTCTTGAACTTAATCCCTAATGTTAAGCTCAATTTCCGAGTTATTAGACGAGAGACTTCGAAGTTTGCCCAATAAAGCTGACATTGAAGGCATTCACGATAAAGTACAAACGTTGCATCAAACAAATTGTGCATTGCAAACCCAACTTAATCAAATTTCTAATCGATGCAGTATTTGGAGAAGAAGTCAACAGGAAAGAATATTGTTGTTGTTCATTTGTCAACTAACAATGATGAGAACCCGGCAGAACTGTGCTTGGAGTTGCTCCAAACAAGTAATCCAGCTGTAATCTCTGGTGTAAGAGATGAAGGTAGATGAAGCAGCTAGAACCAAGTACATGGATTAAACTTCAAACTCCTTACATCGTACTATCTACTGCCAGCTTAACCACAATTTGCAGCAGTTAAACTACTTCCGTGATGAGCTTAGTGTCAGGGAAATATCAATGATGGTTAGACTACGACCTGAAATTCTAAACCTGAACTATATACCTCACAGAGCAGATCTTCCAGTCATCTGCAATATATGCAACAGGATGGAGAGGGAAGACGTTGTGCATTTCTTGGGAAAGTGTCCTACTTTAAGAGAAACGAGAAGATGTATCTTTGGAAAAGATTTTCTAGCCATTGAGGAAGTCATATTCGAATTAAATCAAATGAATGTTTCAAAACTGTATCAGTTCTGTAAAATTGCTTTAAGATATCGAAATAGAATCTTACAAGGACTTTTTTGATGAAACACCTTTTTTTCTTATTATTATGTGATAATTGTTAAAAAATAAAATAAATTAAAAATAGCTAATTATAAAATTTTAAGTCAAATTTAAAAAATAAATAATATTGTAAAAGTATATACATATGTAAATAGTCAATTCGGCAGACGGCATGCAGATAGCCATGTCTAAATGATTTTGTTTTATATTAAAATGTAATATTAATTTTATTAATTATTATGAATAAAATCAATCCTAATCTAAAAAAAAATCTATAATTTATATGAAAAAAAAAAACAATTTCTCTATGAAAAATTGGCCCAATTATTTCCTGGACGTTATTTTACAAGGCCATTTTTTTACATAGGTATTTAGTATTAATTTTTAAAACCTTACAAATAAATTACATCTTTATTTTGATAAACTTCTAAGAATATACATTTGTCTGTATCTTATTCTATTTTTCATACCCACAAGCTATTTTAATTAAATACAAAAGAGCTGAAATGCAAACTTGAAGATTTCGATATCATGAGTTTTTTTTTGAAATAAACAAATTGAACCTTAGATTTTTGAGATGAATGTTTTTTTTTCAATAATTTCTGTAATCTTACCTTAATCTTTTCCATGTGTTTTGATTGGGAAGGCGAAAGTTAAGATTTTCTTACAGGGATTTTATGAACATAATTTCAATAAAATGTGTTTCTTTTTTTTTTGTTACACGATTTGTCACATGTTACATGTTAAAAATTGTGACCATCATAAAAATTGTTGTCTTTAAAGAACGGAACACTTCTTACATACGTCACAGTTCATTTGTTAAAAATCGCATTTTCTCAGCATTTTACTTTTTTTTCTTGCTCCGAAAAGCAAATATTGGTAGCGGGTTAAAAATAGTTCAAGCTTCAAGGTATTATACAAAGCCAACATAAAGATGATGGCGAAGATACAAAAAAAGTGCGTCATAGCGTCCGTGGGTCTGTTCGTCTATGCGATCTGTATAGTGTATATCGAGCAAGGGCCTGCCTATATGGACAGATAATTTTGTTGGATATTTTTGAAAAATTGCAATTTTCTCGAAAATGGCTTTAATGATTTCGATAAAGTTTGGCGACGTACGACAGAAATAATGCCGTAATTGCGTTATCCTATTTCTGCATATAGTCTGAAACTATTAGGAAATCCAGATGAACAAGAACAAGTTGTAAGTTGTTGAATTCTTAGAGACTGTTCGATGATTTTTAGCCATAATCCTTAAGACCATTATTTTTGAGAGTTGTGAATAGACTTTTAAGTTTGAACTACCAGGAGCAAAAAAGTCGTGGATGTTATTTATATAGAAGAAATTATTATTACGAAGAAATATAGAATTGATTTACAGATAAGTTTGAAATTGTCAATAAAATTGGGCTTACTCTCTTAAGTTATGTGTTTGTCTACGATCTGCTTTACAAAAAATTAAATGATACAAAGTGCCATAATTCGCTTGTCTTTTATTTAACTAATATAATTTGAAATATTCTCACCACAAAATTATCTATTGTACCTATAGCATAAAATCTTTTCTTAATGACGACGAACGCTTTGTCCATGAAAACAAAACAACCGCATCAGTGAACAATAAAAGAATTTCCATCAAATTCCCTGCTACTGTGTTCCTATTCATTCATTTATATTCGAGATTTGAGAAAATCTCGAAAATGAGGTCAAATTACAATGAATAAAGAAATGCGCATCAGTCTTTTATAATACCAAAGAAAGGATGCGATACTTATAAATGTCAAACCAAATTACAAGGACTTCTGCATCCAGTTATCTTTACGAGTATACAAAAAATAGGAACTGTTATCTTTGAAACCTTAGTAGAAAGGATTAAATACTAAAAATGCAAGAGGGACTTATGGTTCCTCGGAAAAAATCGACGATCAAATGAATCGCTTTCGTTGTAATATTGTTTATGATTGGCGTCGAGAGAGAACATCTGGTGCTTCAACATTAAGACGGGAAGGAAGATATAACACCAGGAATGTTTGATGCCAACACATCAAGGTAACTTGATATTCGTATTGACAAAAAAAAAAAAAAACTAATCCTCACGTCAAATGATGGATTTCTTTTTTTTAATATATTTTGGATCATAAAACTTTGGCAATAAAAAAAGTAGTTTTTCCGTTAGTCATAAAAACAAGGAAATTAATTACATCGGAAAGATCCTTTAAAAAAAAATTCGATACACTGCAAAGAATCCAATTTAAGTGCAATAAAATCGATGTTCGATAAAAAAGGACACATTCACATTTTCATCTATTATGCAAAAAGGACAACCCATAAGGAGCAGCGACTGGTAAGTCTATTAAAGCGATACAATTGGATTTATCAAATTCCTTAGATGAATACTGTGAGAGAATATTGTTAAATGACTCCTGCTTTTAACAATATTACTAAATAAGGACATTTTGGGATTGCTTAACAGGATTAGGTATGGGCAATAAAAGGTGTCATGATGGAAAATCCTGGCGCTTGACGAATACGGATTATATCGTTTATTGCATGCACAATAGTTAACAAGAGGAAATGCAAATCTTTTGCAACTCCTCAGAAGGGTTGCAAGATGGTACAAAAGTTTTAACTTCTATATAAGAAAGAAGGGTTGTTAGCAGTCGTTTTTGTTCACAAAGAGATGTAATATATCCTTATCATTAAAATTGCATGATGGAGTTTTTAATAAAACTTCAATTTTTCAAAGACCCAACAAGAATTAGATATAACTTTTACGATATTTATTTCAACAAAGAATACAAATTAGTTAACCATACAAGATAAGAAATGAGTATAGACGATCAAGTTGGATATGTTTTTCAACACTAAGCAATGGCGCGGCGTAGAATATTGAAGAAGAACTTCTACTTGAAGTACAATTTTTGCAATAGTCATAATTCAAAATACTTCCATTAAATAAATAGGGTAGGCTTATTGGAATTTATATAAGAGTTCCTAAAGGAATGAGCTTTGTGGTACTTACATCTATAAAGTTATGAAATTTTAAAATTTTTTTATTCGCGGGTATAAATCATTGTATTTTTAATTAATTTAACCACAATTTTAAGAAATATTATTTATATCTTCGTGGTCTTCTTCGAAAATTAATTTAAAATACAATAACAGTAATTTTAAAATATTTGTTGGTTTTTGATGTTAAAATAAAATTAACATACTTTCTCGCTAACGCAACGTTATGCATTTGACAGCATAAAGATTATTTAATCCTACTCTTAAAAAAACAGCTTTTACTGTGATTGTTTGTTTGACGTTTGTTTAATGTTATCTATATCAGAATAAAGTCAGTGGGTCTTACTAATAATCAAATTTAAAGCTCGCTTTAATTTTTACCTTAATTCCACATATTCCACAATACCTACCAAAAAATAATTTAATAATAACTCTAGGTTAAATTTTAAAGTTGAGTTTCCTAACTATAAATTTTAATCGAGCATTAGCCTTAAAGTTGACTATTAAATTGGTTTTTGGTATTGTGACATATGTAGAATTAAGGTAAAAATTAAAGTCAGCTTTAAATTTGATTATTTGTAGGGCCCAATATATATAACATTAAAAATTCATTTAGCGAGAACTTAAACTTATAAGATCAAAGTTACAGCTGCTAGGAATAAAGATTTCAAAAATTGTTCGTTATTAATGCAGCACTGTTTCAGTACGATGAAAAGCTATCATCAAACTGCGAAATCGAAATATGTAGGTATTATCTAGGCAATGTGATAGTCTCAGAGCCGACAGCAAATTTTCAGAGTGAAGGAAGCTCTAAGTCGCGTCCTTATTATGTTTTCAAGTTCTAAAAACGTGAGAGCATTAGGCGTTATATTCAAAATGTGAATTTGAGTTAATTTATCACATTAATTGGAAAACTCGTGTTCTTAACTATCCAAAAACTATATAAAGTCGCTATTTAAAGCTGCTAAACTAACTTCGTTATAAACAAGCACAAGCATAAGGCTATAAAACTGAACGGCAGCGGGTCATAATTCTGCTTGTCAAAATTCTGTACGACAAAATTCTGTAGGGTTAAAATACTGTAAGACCATAATTCTGTACGTCATTATACTGTAAATACAAAATTCTGTACGTCAAAATACTGTATGAACAAAATACTGACTTGCAAAATTCTGTTTTGTAAAATTCTGTACAACAAAATACTGTATTTTCAATACAGTATTTTTAAAGAAATTTCCTTTGATAAAAAAAATAAATTGCACGACTGGGGTCGCACGTACTTGCTCTTATGCTTAAAGTAACTATAATGTTAAAGCTTTTTATTCAAGAAATTTAAAATTGATATTTTGAAGAAATTTCATAAGTACCTAGTATAAAAAAAATTAAATCTGTTTTTATAATTAATTAAACTCCGTTTTAAACTATCTTAAAAAAAATAACAAATATGCCATTTTATTTCTTGTATAAAAAGGTATTTTTAGAAAAAAATTTTCGAAAATTGTAGGAGCGGTTTTTTAAAAAAATAATTTTTTATGTATAAAAATTTTTCAACATTTTTCAAAAAAAAAGTTGGTATGCCATTTTGAAGAAATAATTAATTTACACATAAAAACTAAATTTCAAAATTTTTCGTTGATTCGTTTTCAAAAAATTGATTTTTCAAAAAAAAATTTTGAAATATTTTTTAAAAAACCAAAAATGTGTTTTTTGAAAATTTTCTAAAATTTTAATATTATCTTTACTTACATACTTTTGTATAAAAATTTTCATTTAAATAGGGTTAATGTTGTACGAGATATTCAGAAACGAAAAAAACCGTTTTATGACAGGTACCGTTAATAACGGTACAAAAAATATTTTTTTTATTTAAAAAGTTGGCTATTATGTGTAGTACTACACACAAAAACTTTAATCAAAATCGTTAGAGCCGTTTTTGAAAAAAATTTACTTTTCTATTTCCGTTATATGGCAGGTACCGTTAGTTTTGGTCATAAAAAAAAATTTCAATTTCCCCTCTAGGGAATCACCAAAAACTGCTAACTACCAAGTTTGAAGAAAATCACTTCACTCATTTAGGCTGCAGCTCCAGATAGAGACAGACAGACAGAATTGTCGGACCCACTTTTTTGGCATTCTCTATCATTGTAATGTCATGTAAAATTGTTATCTCGAGTTCGATTTTTTTTACGAATCCTAAACTTGCCCTATAGTACCTATATCGCAAGTAAAAATAATTAGTTTTAGTAGCTTTAAATTTAATTATTTACAGTAAAGTTGTAATTTTATACAAACATAATTATTAAAGTAATAAAGTAAATCAATTCTAGAAACACAAATCAAACTTTTCTTAAACATACAAAATACATTTTACAAAAAAAAATGTCAAAATCAATATAAATTTAATTTTTTTTCAATCCGTTTTAGGTATTGAACGTGGTCTAATTCAGATTGTTTTTTTTTAATAAGTGTAGTTTTGTTTTCTCTCTCTTTTTTCCGTAGCTCCTAATAAAGTACCTAGATTAATCAGCATTAGAAGCTTCCCTCTTTATTAAGTTGATCTCTTAGAAATTCATAGTAAACCCTCTTTTAAATATATCTGTATTTCAAAATTCTGTAAAAATGCTGTAAAAAATATCGTTTTGAAAATGTAAAACAGTGCGCGCGCACTTTTTTACATTATCAAAACGATATTTTTTACAGCATTTTTACAGAATTTTGATATACAGATTTTGATGTACAGAATTTTGAAATACAGTATTTTGACCAACCAGAATTTTGGTATACAGAATTTTGACTTTCAGAATTTTGTTCGTACAGCATTTTGCACATACAGAATTTTGACATACAGTATTTTGGCATACAGTATTTTGAATACAGAATTTTGCAACATACAGAATTTCGACCCCAACCCAAACTGAACACTCAAATTTTGGTTATACCTCCCAAATTTGCTGCGGACTCTCAGTCTATAAAATTTGTTTTGAAAAAAATTGTTTACGGTAATTTTATTGAGGGTGTCTTTAAATTTTTGAAAAATAATGATTTATATGAAAAAAAATTGCCCAATTTCGAGACAGTATTTTTTTTTCTTTTTTGGGGAGCCTTATTTCCAGGGACCTTATTTTACGAGGCCTTTTTTTACATATTACCTAAGTAATAATTTAAAAAAATCTTACAAATAAATTACAACCTTAATTTGATATGCTTCATAGAATATACATTTGTCTCTACTTTTACTTCTTTTCATACCCACAAGCTATTTTTATAAAATACAAAAGAGCTGAAATGCAAACTTGAAGATTTCGTTATCAGGAGCTTTTTGTGAAATAAAGAAATGGAACTTTTGATTTTTAGGATGAATGCTATTTTTTCAATAAATTCTGCAACCTTAACTTAATATTTTTCATGTGTTTTTATTGGGAAGGCGATAGTTAATTTTTTTTTACAGCGATTTTATGTACCTAATTTCTGTAAAATGTGTTTATATTTTTTCTTTTTAGACGATTTTCCACATGTTACTCGATTTCATTGTTTAATTAATTTGTTGTGCTCTGAATAGATAAAAAATAATTTACATACATAATTTTTTTTATGGAATACCTATCAAGTAAAAAAAAGTGTAATTAAGTTAACTTTGAGTAGTAGTTTACATTTTTTTTTAATATAATGTACTTATGGGATTAATAATTAAAAAGTGAAGAATTAGAACTTTGACTTTGAACAAAAGCATTTTTATATTTATTTTAAATACAATTACTGACACATTTTATTTTTATTTTAAAGCTTTGATTGGAGTGTCATTTATTTTATTTTTGTTTGTTTCTTTGTTTTTAATTTGAGTATTTTTTCCTAAAACCAAATGTGTTGTCTGGCGATTTTGAATTACCTTTAATAAAAATTGTTGTTGTTAACTAGGTAGTATAAAGGTCTTAAGTCAGTAGGTATAATATATAATATTTATAATGAGATTTATCTGTATATATAGTATTACATACTGCACTTCTTATTTAGTCTTAAAATAATTATTGTATTTTTTTTGCATTCAATTATTATATTTCTATTTAAAATAAAATAAAATCTTTAAACTTTAAATTAGAAATCGGAAAAATCATTCTATTATTTGCAAACGTTCTAAATTAGAAGGAATATTTGAACATCTGTGAAGACAGCTGAAAACTTGTACATATGTATTTATAAATATTGAAGCATTTGCATAAATTCATCTCTATGACCAAACTCTAAATAGGTACCTACTTATTTAAAAAAAAGACATTGTTAAGATAAAACTATCCATCAAATAAAAATTCAAAGATGGTTGTATTTAATTGTTAAAAAATAACATGAGACAACGTTCTGTCATTTAACAAAAAAAAAGTAAAAATAAAGGGAAAGCATATTTAATTTCCACTGAATTTTCCCAGCCTATTGCAATCCACAGTCTTTAAAACATTTTTTTAAAATTCAAAACAAGTTTAAACATCAGTGCTGCCCTCAAATAGCCCATAATTGAATATAATTAAATCAAATCACACAAAAGGATATCTCTTTCTATTTTTGTGCATTTTTTACAACTAACCAATGATCAATCTCTATATCTTGGCTTACACGTCAGTGCATTTTCCGTTCCGCCTGTCTTCCATATAACACCCAAGTCGGATATCAATCAAAATCAGTCACGCTTGCCAGAAATTATGTCACAAATTCAGATTACAGCAA
Source organism: Episyrphus balteatus (assembly GCF_945859705.1). Taxonomy (NCBI): domain Eukaryota; kingdom Metazoa; phylum Arthropoda; class Insecta; order Diptera; family Syrphidae; genus Episyrphus; species Episyrphus balteatus. The sequence goes on along the minus strand of NC_079137.1, from coordinate 28,767,922 downwards.
AACGCAAATTCAGTGTAAATTTCGAGTTCTTATGATTCCGGGTCTTGGCGAAGGTACTAATCACAAAAGGAATGGCCCAGTGGCATAATTCCATCAATCATACCGTTGGATAGTTTATGTCTCATCGGTCATATTACACAGAAGGCTCAATCGGGTTGCATAATAATGATGAGAGTGATTTAATTATGTCAGGTACTCTGACAGGATCGTCTTCTTAAAATTCGTTGCGGATTAGTTTGGGAATATGATACTTCGTTTTGAAAACCACTTTCTTTACTCCTTTAACATGAGTAGTTCTAGCCTCATCCTGCCCTTAAATGAAGAATGTGTGGGTTTTTTTTTATGTCAAAATACGACCGTTGGGAAACGCGGATTTTTGTAACGAACTTTTTAAATTCGAAATTTTTATTTCCCTTTTATAATGATTGAGGACCCCATATTTAAAGCAAGGACATCAACAAATGACTTGAGAAAAGATTTTATCATTTTTTTTTTTGTTTTATAATTTCAGGAAAAAGTAATAGCTTAAGAATATTCCGTCACATCTTGTATGTGTTGTCGCGAATGACAACGGTTACCAAGTTATTTAATTCGTCGTCTCGTTTTTAAGGTTCGTGCACATCGTGTGAATTGCAATGATGGTAGACAATTTTGTGTGTCTAGTGGCGATTTGATTTGTTTTTCATGCCACAGGTGAGTGCACATTAACTGACTGTTGCACAATTTCGAACGAAAATAGGGGGCGATTAGTTATGTTTCTGATGATGATACTGAGTGATGGGTAAACATTTTATATATTTTTTTTTCTGTTAACAATTTAATTGTGAGAAAAACTCAACTCTAATTGGAGTTATGCTTCGATTCACTTTGAAGTGCTAAAAAATAGATGTGGGTCAGGTTATTTAATTAGATGAGGGATTGAATTTTAATTTTTATGAGAAAAAAATTACAACAAACTTATGTCTATCTACCATATAAACATTTAAACTATAGCTCAGGTGTATGCACATTCTTTTATGAGGTGTATTAGTCAAATAAGTCGTGAAAACAAAAGTTAAATGCATTTATTTGATAGGTTTAGTTTCATAAAGTATATTAGTCAATAATATGCACATTGTGATCGAAGTTTTACGTTTATTCATCACATAAACATCATTTATATAATATAGTTAAATTTAACTGAGTTTAAGTGGAATAACCTTATTTTAAGCGGATATCACCTTAATTTAAAGTGGTGAAATTTATTGTGCGCATCATCTTATATTAAGGTGACACATATTTCTCCTTGTACGTATAAGTTTTGAATTTACGACACAAAAATTAATTGACAGAATTCAAATACAAATCAATACATTACATATTTATTGTAAAATTAGTAACTAACAGACAAAACTAGCGGAGCTCTAACAAAAATTAAAAATGTTGGTGATAATTTTCATAACTGCATTTTTTATGAAAATTAATTTCTCATCATTTTAAGAAAAACTTAATTTAGCACCTGTTATTTCTTAGAAGAAAAACCATAAAGACTAAAAAAGTGAAATTTTCGGCCCGAATCGGCTATAGTGATTTTTTCTCATAATTTCCAAGTTCTTCTTTATTTTTAAAATCTCCCTTGTCCAAACAGCCTTGTCCAAAAGTAGTAGGCACCCCAATTTTGATATACCTATCTGATGCTTACTGGAAGCGCAAATTTATTTCAAGTTTCGTTTTTTCTTTGGCTGAAATTAATCGTAATGCATGTGAGTGCTTTAATAAATACAACTTCAACAATTTATCCATTGGTTCCCAAAAAAGCATTTTTTTTGATGCCTTATAATTTTGGCCAAGACTGTATATTTCTCATATAACAGTTTCGAGATTATCACAATTTTTTTTTTTAAACGGCTCTAACCATTTCCTATTTTTAGCATTTGTCAAAAAATAGTGAAAACTGGAAAGGTGGTTTAACCTTCTGTCGGCACACGGGTGCGAATTTGGCAGGACAAAAATAAAAAAATTACGATTTTTCAAAAAAGTGGTCACAAAAAAGTCTCTTTATAAGGGTGAAAATATTTTTTTTCGGAATTGTGAATACAATATTCGAATTCCTCGGAATATCCTACATCAATTTCATACTTAATTCTCTATAAAATATTGTAACCGAAAAAAGTTCTAGCCAGATGAAAAAGTATAAACCAAATTCGCACCCGTGTGCCTATCACGTCACAAAAAAGAGGTGTGCCTACAGAGGGTTAAAAAAGCCATATTCAGGTCAGCTCATCCCCAACATCTCGTTATTGTTAACCAATTATTTTGTTTATAAAGGATATTATTTAACTTTAGAAAAAACTTTACATTATGAATGATTGACTAAAATATAGGAGATTTGGCTTCTACGTTATCGTACTCTCCCATCCAATGTTTCTTTTTTACTAGAGTATTGGAGCAATGCTTAAGTCGATCTCAGCCAAAAAAAAAAGATACAGCCCAAAAAGCAAGAAAGAAAATCAAAGATTTTGATTTTTTTTGTTTGTTTCGGCTGTATTGGTATGGACATTTTTTTTTTTTCAATTTTTAAAAAACATTATTCCAATAGGAAATTTAATTGTCTACAAAAAGTTTTAGATCCGATATATCAAAATTTTGCTTCGTTTACGAGATATGTATATTGAAAAAACCAAAAAGGGGGCTTTTGCCCCCTATCTTCAATTTCCACCTTCTCATTAAATAGTACTCTGCGGTTCTTCTTTTATTACTCATTGAAAAATTTCTGCCATAAAACCCCGTGAAAGTCTTTGTGAAAGTCCCCGTGAAAGTCTTTGTTTAAAATTAAACATAAATTAATAACCTATTTTCTATTTAAATGAGAGCAGGTAGGGAGGTAAACAAAATGGACCAAAAAATTGACCATCAAGATTCACATTATTAATTTTTGACCCTTTCGGAACTCAAATCCATTATATTGGTGAAACTCGGTCTTCACATTTTTCATACTCAACTACCTCCAGTGCCCGCCCGGTCTTTATAGTTATTTCAAGAAAATAAAAATAAATAGGTAAATATTCTTGAAAAATTTCTCTTAGGGCCAATTTTTCAATAGTCAGATAAACCTCAGTTAGATCTTATTCTTAGGGATAAAAGTTTTTTTTATAATATAATTGACATTTATTCTTCTGATAGTCTAACTGATGATTGAAAAATAAAAAATTAATTTTCCACATACTTATGTCGTATGTGAAAAATTAATGCAAACGAAATTTGTATCTTTAAACTCATAGTTTTTTTTCAGATAATTTTCGCACCGTTTACATTTAATTCCATATATTTTAGTGTTCTAATATTAACTATAGGCTTATGGTTTACTTATTTAGTTTTTCTGACATAAAATATTGGCTTTGGCATTTCAAATAGAAATTATCATGTCATTTTACCACAATTTATCAGTATTATGTCTCCCCTCTTCATTCAAAACATTAATAGGAAAACCACCAACCATTATCCAACCACAAATCGTTCAGAGAGTATATTCACACGATATTCGAAACCGAAAGTGATTGGCAATCTTCACACTCTCTTCAATCCCGAATTTGATATTTTCATAATTTTGATGAAAACAAAAATTAATCAATCAAACCACACACAATGGTGAATAGAGTTTAAAGAAAATGAATAAGGATTCTGGAGGAAATGCGGAAACACCACAGAAGGTGAGCTATTTTTATAACTTTCCAATTTTATCAAAATCTTCCCTTTGTAAAGTTGAAAAAAAAAAAAACAAAATGACAAAAAGAAATCTCTGGCGAAAAAGTGTCATTGCAACTAAGATTTTATTGTTTTTGTCACAAAGATACGTCAAAATATTTACGATTGTCAAAGTAATAAAGTGTTAAACTTTACGATCTCGATAAAATTTGTAAATTACACTCCTTTTTTTTAGCAATTATCGCAGGGCTTACATTGCCTACTTTCAACTCCTTGAGAAAAAAAAGATGCCACAGACATCTATCCCTTCGAAATTCGAAAGGATAATCAATAAAGTTACGTTTTTATTACCTCCTCATACAATACATCCGACTGTCAACAATATGTCAATAATGCACGCAAAGAAAAATGCTACAATAAGATTGTTTATGTCAGATGCTGTACAATATTCGTCTCATCTCGAACATCAGGAACAATAGCTTAGGAGCATAGGGTTGCAATTTTCATGAGATCAGTTCAAGTGAGAGTTTTCACTTTCTTTTGTGCGATCTAGAAAGGATATCGAATATCATTGATTTTTATTATATAGATGAATATGACATCCGAGGGGAAATTATTGGAATATTGAAAATGAAGAAGAAACCCACTCTAATTGATTTTCTTAAAAATCGTTGACCTCAATCAATCAGATATTTTCTTTGTGAAACGATGACATTTTTTAAAAGAAGAGAGTAGCAGCCAAGAGGGTAAAATTGTATTGTGACCACAGTTTTCGTATTATTAAAGACCGATTTTGAGAGTATTTCACGATTTTAAGAATTTAAAAACGCTTCACTATTTTTAGTTTGTGAAAAAAATAATGTTGTCTTATACAGGGTGATTCAAAAAGCTAGAGCGTGTAGGTTGGGTCGAGACAAGAACAAAATCGTATGGGAGAAGGGGGGTCTATTCTCCCTCGTTTAGCGGGGAGGAGCAATTTAAAAAAAATTTACTTAATTTGGAAAAAAAAACTATTTAAGAATCAACGGTTACACCTACAATAACGTGGGATACCTTTGAAAGCCAAAAACCTTATCTTTTAAAAAAATTAGAACTAAGCCATTTTATAGCATTGTTTTTGAAAAATTCATTTTCAAAATCAAAATTTTGAAAAAAATACTGAAAAAAAAATTTCAAACCAGTTTTTTTTCAAAATTTTATGTAATTAAGTATTAATTTATTTTTTAAAATTCGATGCTCTTATTTGCTTTTAAACAAAAATAGAAAACCAGACCATACAAAAACCAAAATCTTCCAGATTTTTTGTTTCTGATAAAATGATTTTTATTTTTAGAAAGGCAATTTAATTAAATTAAGCTTTAAGTTTCTTTTTGTTTCAAACTTCTACGAGTTTTTTTTAGACTTTAGACTGCAATATCAGTAATCAAATCAAAACCGTACTGTTGACTTTGGACTGTCAATACTTCATCAACGGATCACTTCACAGAAAATTCAAGGATACATGTAAAAACTCCATTTAATTTTCTATAAAGAAATCAAGTTTACTCTGTTAAAAAATGTTTTTATTACATTTGAAATCAATTTAAAAAAGCTATGACTTTTTACGGTTTTTTAGAAAATTAACCATTATTTTATACAGGGTGTCCCAAAAGTTAACGTCGAAACGAAAACGGTAGATAGGGTAGGTGGTGACAGTTATCAGAAAAATAATAAAAAAGAAATCGCAGCCATATATGTTGTGAGTAATGGGCATTTGAAAAAAAGTCGAAAAAATGGTCACCCTGTGACGGTTTTTCATGTGCCGTGACTACAAATCTTAATTTTTCTTATTTTTTTCTTTTGTTACGGAACTTTGAATAACCCTGCAACCAAATGAATTCAAAAATTTTAACTCAGCTGCATCAGTTTTAAAGCAAATATTACTTTTTTGGCCAACTAAGTACTAAACAAATCTACATGACTCTAATTCAATGAACCGTAGTGTAAAAAAAATGCACTACGATGTTTCGGCAAGTTACCTTAAAAGTTAGTGTGTTCAATTCTCTTTTCAAAATGGTATTACATTGTTGCGAATATTCAATAAATAACCGAGATAAAATTTATTTTCTTAAGAAATCCGACTTTTTTATTAGGTAATTTTTCCATATTATTTAAGTTTTTGTATTCTGAAAGGTTGTGAATTCTCAAAGGGACATGTTGTTGTGCTTTTCGCTTCTGGAACAAACTTGACCAAAATTTTACGGAGCTTCAACAGTTTCTTTACGTTTCCCGGATCATTGAGATTGAAATTTGTGAGAATGTGGTCCATAAAACTTTGTTTTTGAATGAAAGAAGCATACCAATATGTTCCTTGGAGAATTCAGTTTTTTTCAATTTTTGCTTTATGAGGTAAGTACTGTATTATCTTCCCATAAATATGGTAAAATTGTCTTCTTCAAGCTCAATGCAAAGGGTACTTTTGCTAACAAAGTTTTTGATGAAATAATGGCATTTCCAAATTCAGACTTTTTGGAGTCAATCCCCTATTTAAAGTGAATTCTTCAAAATGCGTTTTTTTTTAGTGCATATTTTTCATTTTTTGTCCATTTATGTTAAATTTCGAATAGTATAATTGTATAATTATATTTTTGTGTTTTCATATTTGGTAATTTTTAGTTTTCCGTGATAAATTCAGTTCTCCACAGATTTTTTAACAGACACACCGAAATTATGACTTGCAACAGAAGATGCACTAATGTCAATGTTAAGTTCCGCCGTTTTGCCCAATTTTGTACAAATCGGGGCCTTAACAAGTCTGTCAGTTTTATACGTGCTTGAAATACGTAAAATGTATTACCTTACCTTACCAACGTTGAAAAAGAACGTTTGTCAAAATATTTTTTCCATCAAAAATTAGTACTTTTTATACAAAAAATGCAGCCTCGAAGCACTATACCAACTATATGACTGACATTGACCATCATGAGGTTCACCATAATATACATACTTAATAAATGAACGTCAACTTCCTTACTTTATGTTTAACTGTTATAGATTATTCTCATCAAAATGTTCATTTTGTCAAAATACTTTTTCCGAATGTTGTACTTGAAGCCTAATAAACGAAACTTATCTGAAAATGAAAAAAAAAATGATATGCGTTGTTTGGGCCATTTTTGGCTCCAAGTTTTTTCAAATTTGTCTCCTTGTCTCTATCAAAATCAATTAAAGTACCTAATTCATAAAACATTAAAGCTACTTTTACCAAAAAAGCAAGTACCTACCTGCGACTGAGTTTTGTATTTTATTTTTAATTTATTTAAGAATTTTCTTTACTCATAAAATAAAATGCACGACTGGGTCGCACGAACTTGCTCTTAGAGTTAAAGTTGCTTAAATTTTTAAGACTTTTTATATAGAAATTTGGAAAAAAAAAAATAAATATCGTTTAAAAAAAAAATAAAATAAAATCTGAAATCAAATTGCCTCCAAAACAAGTATGCAGTTTTGATTGATATATTAAGATACATTATTAGAAAAAAAAAATTTTCAAAATCGTTAGAGCCGTTTTTTAAAAAACTAATTTTTTATAAATAATTTTTTGGAAAAAAAGTTTTAAAATAAAATTGGTATGCCATTTTGTAGAAATTACTAATCAACATCTTACAACAAAATTTCAAAAAAAATCCAATGTCCCGTTGTCGAAAATTTGATTTTTCAAAAAAAAAATTTGAATTTTTTTTTTTAAATCCAAAAATTATTTTTTTGGAAATTTATTTCTTGGTTCATATTTAAATTATATGAATGCTTCTTCACAAAAAGTTTCGTTGAAATCGAATAAGCAGTTTCGGAGATAATCGGATTTGAAAAAAACCGTTCTATGGCAGGTACCGTTAATAATGATTTTCAAACAAAAATTTTTTCATAAGAAGATAGACCTTAGCTTAAAACTACTACTTGAATTTTTTAAACAAAATCGTTGGAGCCGTTTTTGAGATATTTCAATTTTACTATAATCGGTATATGACAAGTACCGTTATTTTTGGTCCAAAAAAATTAATTCCAAAAACCCCTCGGTCCATCCGTTTAGGCTGTAGCTCCTTATACAGACAGACAGACAGACTGCCAGACTGACAGACTGACAGACTGACAGACTGACAGACTGACAGACTGACAGACTGACAGACTGACAGACTGACAGACTGACAGACTGACAGACTGACAGACTGACAGACTGACAGACTGACAGACTGACAGACTGACAGACTGACAGACTGACAGACTGACAGACTGACAGACTGACAGACTGACAGACTGACAGACTGACAGACTGACAGACAGACAGACTGACAGACAGACAGACAGACTGACAGACTGACAGACTGACAGACTGACAGACTGACAGACTGACAGACTGACAGACTGACAGACTGACAGACTGACAGACTGACAGACTGACAGACTGACAGACTGACAGACTGACAGACTGACAGACTGACAGACTGACAGACTGACAGACTAACAGACGGACTTCCGGGACCCACTTTTTTGGCATTGTCTACCATCGTAATGTCATGGAAAAATGTTATCTCAACTTTTTTTTTTTGTACGAATGCATAACTTGATATATAGTACCTATATCGCAAGTAAAAAATATTTATCAACTAAGCCTGGGCAATTATTTTTTGTCTATCTATCTCCTCACATGAAATTAATTTGCATAAAGTACGGGTCATCATAATACACTATTTTAACTCAACAGGTGAATATAGTTTAAAGGATATTATTTTGAAGCAAAGAAATCGTTGAAGCGCACTCATTGCGGTCGTTTTAAATCCATCGTTCTTGGCAAGCACACAAATCGTGGGAATTTAATAAGAAAAGTCATTAATTTCACTTCATAAACAGTCCACTCGTCGGCTTTCAAATTCAAAGACATATGGGTCATTAATTCTCAGTCCATTAGCTGTCTAAATATATCAAGCACCAGGACTAGCCACTGCGCGAAATTAAAAAAGAATAAAAAGAACAGACTCATTGTTATCCGTTGCTAATTGGTGAATGGTAACTACTGATACTGAGAGTGCGTCTTGCCTTTGGCGAGTTCCGCAAACAAATCTTCGCAACAAGGACATTATCTCTTTGAGAGATACATTGTTAGAATGTTTGCAATGGACTTCGAATTAAGGATATTTATGTTCGAAAGATTCCATTGTTATATTTTTGTCTCCGACGACTGGACTTAACGTCATAAAGTGTCCTATTAAAAAGGACTAGATGACACTAAATACCAACTGGTGGCTGTTTAAAGTGTCATGCGACTAGACCTTGAATTGCTTCATCGTCATTATGATTTCACGCAGAACATTTTGTCCTGATTGGTTTATGCTGGTGGCGTGCAGACAGACGTTTTGATACCTCAATGTCAGACTGACAGATGCAAGGATGTCTGTCATTTTTTGTGGTCATAAAATTAATGTCCTATTCAATATTATACCTATTAGATATTGAATAGGAATTTTTTCACCACTCTTTCACTATGTATCCATAATACAGGAAAAAAAGGATCCCAGCAGAGCATAATAAAGAAGCGATTTTCCAAGCTGCATTAGTTGAGACTTTTTTTATTGTTTTATGATAGAATATAGAAAATGTGCAAAACTGTAAGTGTGAGGGCTAGTATAGGGCTGTTAAATACAATTTTTTAAATTGGATTTTATTTTACTGAACATATTAAGTGCTTATAAGTTTTTAATGTTTTGTGAGATTGGCAGATTTATTATAGCAATTCTGCTTTTATTTACGACCTTAAAAGTTATAGATACAAAGTACAGGATGGCTTATAATTAAAACAACCCCGTATCTATTCTTCAAATAAAATGTTTGTTATTGCAATTATTTAAAACTCGGGATTTGATCATTCTACATACAAGTGCATATGTATTTAATTTGAAAAAAAAAAAAAATAAAATTCTAAAAACATAGGTGCTTGCTCAGGGCTTAATTTGGAAAACAAAAAATATTAAAAATCAACGGTTAGCTCAAAAATACGTTTAAATGCCGAACTTTAATTAAAATCTGGCCCAAGAAGATGAAATCTGTTCGAATTTATTTTAATTAAGAAATTAATTCTGAAAATAGTTCCCCGAAGCAAATTAAAAAAATCGTTGAATACGCTCAAAATAAAAACAAAACTTTCAAGTTAGAAACAAGAAGGTACATAAAATAATATATACATTTATGTAAGTTGAGTTTGGTTAAAAATAAAGATACATATGGTTTCTTTTCTAATAAATTTATCGAAATGGTAACGGAGTTACGAATAACAGAGTTACGCGCGACAGAGTTACGGTCGTCAAAGTTACGCGAAACCGAAGTTACGAAAAACTAGAGTTACGAAAATATCAGCTTTTTTCAAAAAGTCGGTGGGCATTTCGTTCGTTAAAATGCCTATTTTCTGATGGTGTAAAAAAAATTTTACATTAGTATACTATAGAACATGTTCTAGTAAAATTCAAAAAATGAAAAAAGCTTGAATTCGAAAAAAATTTTTTATCATTGTTTACAATTTTGGCCTATTTATTCAAATTTACACTTTAATTACTCAAAAAACGTAAGATTAATCAATGTTACATGAAATCTTACGTTTACGATATTTTGACACGTGAATTTTCGATTGAAAATTAGGGTGTTTTTTTGGTATTAAGTCAAAATAAGGTGAACAAATTAATATTTTAAATCAAATAAATTACAGTGTATTTGGGACATAATAAGGTAAGTTTTCACCAAATTTCGTAGAAAAATTTTGAAAAAGATAAAAATAAAAAAACAAAAACTCGGTTTTTTTAATTTTTCACATAAATTTTAAAGTTATGTGAAAAAATCGTTGATACAAAAGTTGTAGAAATTTATATTACCTACAACTTTGCCATACAACTTTTTTCTATAGGATTTGTAGTTTTGCCGGAAATCGAGATATACCATTTTTTACCACTAAAAACTCAACCCACCCACTTCCCGAACTCGGCTCGCCCGTAATTTATTTTTCCTTTAATTTTCATCATATTCCCCTCCTTTTCCAATGGGTTTCATCCTACTATGATTTTTTTGTACTTTTTAATGTTTTTGAAGGCATCGGCACTGGTCTATATACAAAGTGGGTATTACAAAATACGCTATGAATAATTATATTAATTAATAGAAAAAAAATACGTAGGTGCAATATTAGTTGGACAAATAAGAAGTTAATTTCAATTATGTCCCCCAAACTTACATAAGTATACTTATGTTTTTTTGTCTATTTCAACGTTTTTGTGATCTTCTCACAAAAACAAAACCATATATGTATATCTATACCTATCCAATCAAAATTTAACAAGATTAAATAACACCCATTTTCGCTTAACTCATTTAGTTCTGACCAATGAGAAAAATGTTAATCTCTTGTTTGTATTTCCATAATTCCATATCGTTCCTCGCAATTGATGCCAACCCAAAAATCACATGTCATAGCTTAACATAACTTTAGAATTCGTAACTCTAGTTTTTCGTAACTTCGGTTTCGCGTAACTTTGAAGCTCGTAACTCTGTCGCCCGTAACTCTGGTATTCGTAACTTCGTCGGTTTCCCAAATTTATCATTTGCTAAAAACTCACTATTCTGTTTCCTGTCCTGTTTCTCTATTTAATACATTACCTTCGTTAATTACACTGATTATTTAAAAAAATTCAAAAGCCAAGTTATCTTGGAATAGGTATCATATGAAATTGATATTGTATATAAATTTGACAATTATGTATGTTCAAGTTTTTATTAGTATTTTTTTGTTTTGTTTAATAAGATACTTGTATTAGTTTCAAACTGTAAGGTTCACTTCGTAAAGTTAATTTTTAACCAAAACTAGTCAAAATATAATTTATAAAAATTTGTGTTCATATCGAAATTGAAAGTCCTTATCAATTTTTCATATTTTGTAATTATATACATAGTTAAGGCATTAATGAACAAAGCATAGGAGCCCTTGGCTCTAGAATAATAAGTACCTATGAATGCAAATAGTGCACAAAATGTATAAATAAGTCAATCAAGTAAACCTATGAACTATCGCAAACTGTCAGCATCTGTCACAAAACATTCAGACGCCACAAAACCACAACCCACGACAAGTTAATTAAATACTATAACACCAACAGGAGGGTTAAATATCACTTTGTGCAGTTTTTCATTTTAACACCTGGTATAGTAACCGGGGTCAGTTTCATGCTACCACAGGCTATAGCCTATAGGTACAACATCAGGACCAAATAACCTGTTGTATAGGTAAACGAAGCCAAAAAAAAACTGGTCAGGTGCACCCAGCACAAACAAGATAATATCTGCATTGCACTATGTATGTCTGAAATCGTGTTCCTTTGATATCATCGTAGGTGGTACAAACAAAAAAATCAGGAAACCAACCTTTCGCACATTATCCAGGAGCAACTTCAGATAATATTTACCTATCCTTGGAAGTGAATTTATGGGATTTCTCGGATTTGATTAAAATCTATGAGATTTACTTTTTTGTTTTCACCCAGAATCCTTGATACCTATCCAGAACACAAGGAGTTAGTAATTAATTTTTCGGTGAGTTAACTTGGATAACCATTTACTTAGAATCGTTTAGTGAGTCTTGTATGTACTATCAAGATCGGAAAGTGAAAAAGAAATCCCATAAAATCCTGGTCAAGTGTGGTCGGTTTAAGATTTAAGGATTTTATATTTTGCTTTCTTTGATGATATTTTAGAAATGTGGGGTATAGCTGCTACTGTTGTTGGTTCTGAATTTAAGTAGCGTTTTATAGGCTCGGGAAAGTCGTTAAAATTCAAATGAATAAAAGAATTGGCATTCTATCGTGGTAAAAAATATAAAAAGGAATCTTTTATCAGGAAATAAAGATAGTTTAAGAGTTGATTTTGTCTTTAATAGTTTATTAAATTAATATTTTCTTTTAAGTTTCATTTTGAAGATTTGATCTAGGCATTTTTTTAATAAAAAAAAAAACATAATAATAAAATGAAGTTTTTTTTTCACTAAGAAATTATTGTATCAGAAAAATTGGTTTGTATCTGACAATGGTATTCTTATAAAAGTGTTCCCCGAATGCATCCGTAAATGAAAAATTGAATTAGCTTAAACTTTCACATATTTTTTTATTTTCCATTTTTATTGGCTAACTTAGATATTCTAAATAAAGCCTTACGGAACAATACCCGGTTTTAACGCAGACCAACAGAACTTAAGTTCGGAATTTTTAAAGGCTTAAATTTTTTATATGCAGTTCATAGAAATATATGTACATATGTAATGTATGTCAAAAGTCAAAATATCTATAACACCCGATCAACACAAAAAATTAAAATTTTCTTGCGCATGGGTTTTACTTTATTTATGTAAGTTTGGAAACGACTTCCTTGTTCCTGCACATCCTCCAGGTCAGAGGCACGCAATTGTTGTTTGCCTTCATCATCGATCGTCTAAATTGAACGCTAAAATATGTCTTGGGGCAGAATTTATTTTCTTACCGCAGCTTGTACTTCCTTACTGGACACTGCTCAGTAAAAAAAAAACATCTCAAGACCATGGGCATTACACAAGACAATACCTGCAGAATGTGCAACGAAGACGAAGAAACAGCAGAACACATACTGTGTGTCACTGTAATTGCTTGATCAATACACGTCGACGTCACCTCGGAGGATATTATCTCGAAGCGGAAAACATCGCCGCTAGTTCACCCAAAAACATACTAAGTTTTCTAAACTCAGGATTTCTACGTGAACTTTAATAATAATCATTTTTAGCAAAAAAAAACAAAACCGACTTCCATGGATCAAAACTGGGGTTTATGGTTTTTAAAATAGTTCCTATGGCTAAAAGTGAACGACATTGAAATGGGACCACACTGCAGCCACCAGCTTTCCAATACAAAAAGAATTATAAAAATTGGTTCACTCAGTCCAAAGTTATGCGGTAACAAACATAAAAAAAAAAAAAAAAAAATACAGACGAATTGAATACCTCCTCCTTTTTGGAAGTCGGTAAAAAGAGGAAATCACAATAGGCCTATCAGAGGCCGCAGTGATAAGGCGAATTATTCCCACCTCTCACCCTAATCTTACCGTAGCTTGTAGAAGCGATTTTCCTAAATTTTCGAAATCGATTGCGACTCCACTACGATGTTCCCTTTTCGCCTTTTGGGACTTCTATTGGGGGTTTGTACCCCTGGGATTTTTTTTTGTATGCTTAAATTCAATCTAATACCTTTTGGAACAAACCTTTTGATTTCGTTTTTAATTTAAAAGCATCCTTCTTTATTGTGCGTTCGTAAAGTAAATCTCCTGTTATTTAATCCTACCTGCATTATATTACTGAGTTAAAAAAAAATTGTTAACGATTATGTATTCAAATCCAGAAAACGGTTCAGGTGTTAAATGAATGGTTTTTTTTTTCTTATTTTACCTTGAAGGGCATTTTTTAAGAGACTCGCCTGGTCTACTCATTTCATTTCACTCCACTTTTACTTACACTTTACGAACGAACATTTTTCTTAGAGATCAATGAGATATTTAATATCACAACTTATAGGCTTTCTGACTGATCGACAATCATTTTGTTGAGTTGATTCCGTTCACGTTAAGGATTAGTTTTGAAATTTTCTGGTTTTATTTATATATTTTTTATACAAAAAAGGGTAAAAAAAACGTGTGATGAAAACGAGATATGGTACGCTCTTTGAATTACCATTATCGAAACAAAAGAATCCTTTTTCCTTCTGGTTTTATTTATTGAGAAACTTCCAATCATTTTCCATTGTTTTACAATTGAAAATTTGTTGTGTTTTTGTTAGAAAAGAAAAAAAAAAAAGACAAGATATTGACAAGATAATTTTAGGGTAAGTTGTCTTAAAGATAAGTGTTTGTTTGTACAATGTAGATACAGTTGAATAGAATAAGATTGAATAAGGGTTTTTTGTAAACATTTTTATTTCACGTGGCTCTTCAACATTTGTCATTAATTTTATAATTTAGCTGTACCTATGACAAAAAAGAGCTAAAGAATCGATTAACAAAAGGGAAAATGAGTAATTAGCTTACTCGAAATAAAAAAAACAATAAGATTCAAATATAAACTATATGTATTATGGTGCAAAACCAAGTAGATATATCTACACCTCCCCACGTTGGCGACAGCAACAAATTACAAAAAAAAAAACGGTTTTATTTAAAATAGTCGAGTCAGTTAAGTTTTGATGATTTTTATTTTATAAATTCGTGTTTTTTTTTATTATTAAAATCAGAATATGGGTGGCCACTGCAGAAACATATAGATCTTTTCGGCAGCGTCCTGGGGGCTTTGTGCATTTTATAGAGCAAAAAAGATGATAGGTATGGGAAATGAGTGCAAAGTAATGGTAATAATGTATGTTTTATGGTTCCACGAGTTAAGGAATCTTATTGGTGGGAAATTGAGACAGTAAATATTTAATGACGATTTAAATGTTTGTACTAGGGATGTTGCGAATATTCGCATCCGCATCCGCAAATGCGGAACTTCCGCATGAATTGGGACATCCGCATCCACCTCCGCATCCGCATCCGCAATAATCAATGCGGATTTTCATGCGGATGCGGATGCAAGAAAGTTAAGACAAGAAAGAAGTTGGTCGAAGCCAGCGAATGGCCCGTACCAATAGGGGGGTTCACATTGACCAACTTACCGGACAGACCGGTTGTCATTTGGCCTGATGGCCGAATTATATTTTTCGTTCACACTCTTCAGACAATTTTCGTCAAAACCCATTTTTCAGCTTATTTTTAATATATCTTTACCCTATTCTGCTCTCAAATAAGAGAGAATGGATTATCACTGTCTGCCGGACAGACATGTCGTTTAATTGACTAACATGTCGGTCCGACCACCAAAAAATCAAAATTTTTTGAAAACCATCCGGCAAACCGGACAGGCTGTCGGATGGGTGTTCACATTATCAAAACAGCATCAGATCAGACCAAATGGCGGCTGGTCTGTCCGGTAAGTTGGTCAATGTGAACCCCCCTAATGAGAGTCACACCGAATGGTCTGTGACTGATTTTTTTTAGGCAAAACACAGAAATAATGCAAGTCTTAATTTTATTGCCCCTTTTTACTAGAGCCCAAATGAGATAATTTCGCAAATTATCTCATTTCGAATTTCAAATTGAATAGGAAATTTTTAGAATTTGGAATTCGAACTGACCTAATTTGCGAAATTATAAAATTTGGGGTGAAAACAGGCTATTAATAGAGACTTTTCTTTCCGGACAAAAAAAAAGAGCCAGTGCCAGTGAAGACTTTAACGACAATTTCTACACAGTCCTCAAGGCAGTGTTCCTAATAGGCAACAATTATTATTAGCGCGCGCTTAAAAGCTGAAACACAATCACGCTTTAGGGCGTCGCTTCGTTGCGTTACGTTGAGAAATCCTCAAAGCGCGCTTCTGTCACTTTGACTTTGAACAGCTGATTGCAACATAAAATCTGCTGTCAAATAAAAAAAACACAG
The DNA here is from genome assembly GCF_945859705.1 of Episyrphus balteatus. Taxonomy (NCBI): domain Eukaryota; kingdom Metazoa; phylum Arthropoda; class Insecta; order Diptera; family Syrphidae; genus Episyrphus; species Episyrphus balteatus. Next base: position 28,751,676 of record NC_079137.1, on the reverse strand, counting down.
TCACTCACAAAATTATTGGGCCAAGTCTTTATCTTGATTTAATTGTGGAAAAATGAAAAAGGATATTAATGTGTTTAAAAAATGCATAGAAATTTGTTTATTATAGTTATAAAAACAAAACCAATCAAAATATATTGTTTTTAACAATAAAACTCAGTCTAAAACATCATTAAATTTTTTTTGTTTTTAATACGTAAATTGTTTTGATTTAAAATATCTCGATGTCGTTTTTTTGTGCAAAATCTATATAGAGAAATTAAAAAGCACACATAATTTTGCAATAATTTATTTTTTTTTTATTCACATTTGGCGCAAAAATAATGTGGGTGACTGTAACTATGTCTGTTAAATGTCAGAAAGCGAGCAAAAGTTCAGTCTGGTTGAACTTTTGCTCGCTTTCTTACGTTTCCTTACGTTTGTCAAAAAAAGCGTACGTAAGAAAAGCGTCATTGTGTGAGGATACACAGATTTCCTATAGTTGAACTTTTCGCAGTTGTCAAAATCGACGGCAAAGCATGATTGTGTTTCAGCTTTAATTAACCAGCCTCTGTGTAACCGACTTGATGCAGAGAAGGTGGTAGTATTACTTTTTATTTAGTCTAATGCAACTATTTTTAATAATACAAATAGTAAAAATTTTATTTATAACTGTAGGTATCATTATTTAAATTCATGCATATTAATTTTTGTATATAAAATCTTAAACATCCGCATCCGCATCTGCAGATGTTAACTTTCAAAAATCCGCATCCGTATCTGCATCCGCGGATGTGAAAAATCCGCAACATCCCTAGTTTTTACCTACAAATTTTCAGCTCCTTCCGATTTGTATCTTAGTTTGCACATTTTTGTCATTTATCGTAGTGTACTATAGCTACGGTGACCATATTTCTAGGAGCGAAACCCGGGACAGATAAAAAATTCGTTGGATATCGTTTTGAAAACATTGGTTTTTCAAAAAAAAAAAAAAACAAAATAATAATTTTTCATAATTTTTCCTAATTTTGATATCAAGATTTCTTAAACGAAATCCTTTAAGTCGTTTCCAAAGGGATCTAGAAATCAAGAAAACGTTTTTTTATTAGGGTACCTAACTACTGTTAATAACTTAAAAAAAAAAACTACTTTTTTAAACAAAATTATGAGAGCTGGTTTTAAACATTTTAATTTTGTTTTAAAAGATGAATTTTGTAATATTTAATTCAACTTTTAATATGTCCTTAAAAGTTTTGAAATTTAGCGGGGTTCACTATTCGAAAGAACTTTTTTCTGACAAAGACAAGCTAGAACTAAACAATTGACGACAAATTTTTAAAACTAGTGCTTTTATTCGAATTTTATTTTATTTTCCAACCACTGTTTTCTTGTTTTCCGTACAAAGTATTTAAAATTTTGAATACAAAAATCAGAAAATACAATCACGGGACAAATTACAAAATACGGGACACTTATAAGTCCCGGGTTTCTTAACCGGGACAAGCTATAGAAATACGGGACATTCCCGGGTAAACCGGGACGGATGGTCACCGTAACTATACCTAATAGCTAATACATACTGAGTTGGGCTGTCCTGAGTCCAGATGAGATTTGAGTCGTCTGGAATCATGGTATAAAAAGACAAGGTATGATCATTAGAGCCGCCATCTTACAAAATGGGGTAATAAGGTTTTGACGTTTGGCATTTGGCAAAGTCAAAAGCAACAACAATTTCCAAGACAAATTTGCTTACAACAACAATTTCAATGGGCTGGGCTGTCAAAACCTTAAGTAGCCATAAGTTTTGACAGTTCTCGATACTGAGTTTTTTCTAATGATCATACCTTCTTTTTTTATACCATGGTCTGGAATGAGTTGACTGCAATCGGTATCCTACCTCGGACAGTAGCAACAGGTTCACTGTTACTGGTTTAAAGCGAAGCGATATTTTTATATTTGTTTTCAGAATTGGCTTGAGAAATCTTTTAAAATTAAACAATTACAAGTCTATCCGTATACTCAAACTATCCCGATATCCATTAGTCAACAATTTGAGCTTGAATTTTTGTTACTATCTGAATAATAATGTTCGAGTACGTTACGCACAAAGAAATCCGTTGTCAGAATTTTAGGTAAATGTTAATGTTTGCTACAAATTGTTTGCAACAAATTTTTGTCTGCCATTCGTTTTATTTTAAACAAATTTTTTTTAAGCAAATTTATTGCTATTTTATACATGTTGTAAGTAACTTTTGAACAAAATATTTCTATTCCAGGAAAACGACCTCTAAACTCGGAGATACATATGCCAGTCGAAGTTGCCGAATCACATTGAAGCAATCATAATAATCACTTGTAACGAGAAAAAATATGGTCACTTAACCCTTTAAGGAACACCATAATATAAATATGTAGGTACATATTTCGAACTCATTTTTTTTAGAACTCAAATCTTCTTCAAAAAAAACTTGCACCTATGTCAAACTATGTATACAGGGTGTCCCAAAAGTTAACGTCGAAACGAAAACGGTAGATAGGGTAGGTGGTGACAGTTATCAGAAAAATAATAAAAAAAAATCGCAGCCATATATTTTGGGAGTTATGGGCATTTGAAAAAAAGTCGAAAAAATGGTCACCCTGTGACGGTTTTTCATGTGCCGTGACTACAAATCTTAATTTTTCTCATTTTTTTCTTTTGTTACGGAACCTTGAATAACCCTGCTATAAAATGCATTCAAAAATTTTAACTCAGCTTTATCAGTTTTAAATAAAATATTACTTTTTTACCCAACTTAGTACTAAAAAATTTTACATGACTCTAATTCAATGTAAAATTGTAACTTTGTAGCAATGTAACTTTTGGGACACCCTGTATAAACAAAAACACTATGTGCCTAGGTGTATCTAATTACTCATCCTGGATATGATACCTAAATTTAAATCTCTAAACATTAAATTTGTTTAAAATATGCATCCATAGAATGTTAACAAAAAAGAATCTCAATCAATCACCTTGAAGGGTGCATATATGTAGGTTGTAGGTACAAAAAAAAAAAATAAACCTTGTCCAAAATAGTCGAAGAAGAAATTGTATTTGTTTATATCAAACTAAATTCAAGGGACCTCAAAATAAAAAAAACCGTGTCAAGCAAACATATTTTTTTTCTCTATACAACTTAGAAGCTAGAACTTGTATGGGTTTATGAGCCATTGCTTGCTGCCCTCAGGTAAGCAAACACATTAAAAACAAAAACAAGTTCCTTGTGCGTCATAAAGTCCCACACGGCTGTCAGTTGAGACGCTCACTATCTGGCCGTCATCATCACCCGCAACGATCCTTTTCGAGTTCCATCCATGTTAAATCCAGTTTAATATTCATTTTTTTTTTATAATGACGAATGAGTTAAAACTCTATAATACGTTTTAAAAAAAACATCTGAATAGAAAAGAGGCAATAAAATCGATAAAAATTTAAATTAAAAACTCCCTAACGCTCACGCATTATTCGAGAATCCAATAAGACGATTTATTGTGGTTAAACTATTAAACACACGTGCATTCGAACGCTTTGGGGATGGGGGCCGACCAGTTGAGTGAATCAATACAGAGATTAGGGATCAGTAATCCAAGTAAAATTACGGTGACCATCTGCAGTCAATCTGTTATTCAGAAAAAGTAAAGATTGGATTTTTAAGGAATTTTGAATAAAAAGTTAACCCTCAACTTAATAGGTTCAAAGAACTGCCTTAAATAAACGAAACTAAGGAAGCTAACATAAAATTTTAGTGGGGAGTTTTCTGCGAATTTTAGAGAGCAGGGGGTCAATAATTCCCGTTCTATGATATTTTGAAGTAAAAACAAAAATCCCAGTTTCACACTAAGTTCGATTCTTGATTTGTGAAAGAATTAAAACAAATGTCTACATCTTTTTCACATGATAAACTATTTATCACAAACGAATATTCTTGTGAAAAATAAACAAATAAAAAACACAATTAAAAAAAAAAACAATCTCAACTATACACCCGGAATCGAACCTAGTCCGGTAGGAGTAAAAAGCAACTGCCTTGTTAACTAGGCTAATTCTTGTTTATTAGGAAAACTTTTGTTCATATAAGCTGCTAGGATATATTTTTCTCAAAAATGAAAGCTTTTTTTATTTAGTACTTTTTTTGTACACATTTTATCACGCATTTTAAAACGCTTTGAAAATTGAAATGATAATATTTTTATCACTTCACAGTTTCACAGATCGGGAACTGAACTAGTTAAATATTTTCAACTTATTTTATTTTATCGAATTAATAATTTAATAAATAATTATTGATTAAACTTTTATTGATAAATCTTTTTTTATTCTTAGGGCCAATTTTTCAATAGTCAGTTAAACAGTCAGTTAGTACTTATTCCTAAGGATAGAGAAAAAAACAATTTTTCAACAAGCAGATATAGCTTATTCCTAAGAATAAAACTATCTGCTTCTTTCGGAGACGAATAAAAATTATTCTAAGGAATAATCTCAACAAAAATATTGTGTCAGTTGTCAAAGCTGTTTTGAAAGAATTTAAAAAAAAAAATACAGTGGAACACAAGAAAACAAAAACAATCATGAATAAAAATGACGTTTAATTTTAAATATTTTTGAATTTGACAATTTTTTTTTGTTATTCTGTAGAATAAATTATTCTTGATTGAAAAATTCAATGTTTTTATCTGACTGTTTATAAGCCTAATAACTTTATTCGTCGAACAGTTAACTGACTGTTTATTAGAAGATTGAAAAATTAGCTCTTAGAGAATTAAACAACTTATTGTTAAGAATTAAAATAACATAAATGATTTCCATTGATGCATATTTTGTTTAGAGAAATGGTCACCATAATTATGTATAAACCAGTTTTGGTTAAATATTTAACAATGACTTTTCTTCCTTGCTTATACTTTTGTTAATCCTGTATAACAGCCAGTCAGTGGATTAAACGATAATGATGCACTATGGCACTAGCACTTATTTAAAGGTATGGTCCTCTACCTGACTGCTGAGGTTTGTTTACTAAAGGATTTTATAGAGTGTGGCAAACAACTTTAAATATATTTACATTGATTCTATAACGATACATTATATGAGGTACAAACTATGACGAAACAATTCGGAAGCAGTGAGTTTGTTAGTTGAACAAATTTATAAAAGAATGGATTTCCATTGTTCACGTGAAATTAATGTTTGTATATTGCATTATGGGTCATACCAGGTGAGATCAGGTGTAACAAACAAGGATGCAAGGTGCTTTCAGGAAAATAAATCAAATCAACAACAATGTTATTTTTCAAAAAAATAATCTTCAAGTAGGTACATAATATGCATATTGAGATGTGTTTATTTAAAAATAGAGTACGAGTGGGTACAGTGCCGGATTAGCCTCAAGGCAAACTAGGCAGCTGCCTAGGGGCCCCACTTCAGCTAGGGGCCCCTCACCCTGACAACGAACAAACAAAATTTCTTGGAAAAGTATCTTCAATAAAAAACAGCATTACATTGTATTTGAAAAAATAAGAAAAAAGAACAACAAAAAAAAAGAAGAATAAAAAAACTTTTGCAAATCATAAAAACATTAGCCCCGTTCCATTGGAGGTGGTTAGTCATGAGTAGATCTAGTACCTACTATAAATAACACAATCTTCTACTCGCGGAGATAGGAATGTGTAGTTGTTGAACTAGATTTCTACTCACGAGTAAACTACCACCTTCAATATAACAGGGCTATTGTATATATGTAATGTATGCATGTGTTTATAATGAATTATGACTCCTATCCCATCCTGAAGGGCCCAAAACAGCGATGCCAGATTGAGGGATTTTTTTTCGGGATTTTTGATTAGGGAAAACGGAAAAATCAACCCAGAAAATGGGAATACAGTCAGCTCAAAATATATCACGTTTTAATAAAAAAGTTCTTTTTACAAAATCAAAATTCATCATATTTATATAACAAATTAAAAAAAAATACTTCTTCCCATGTGCTCCAACCTTAATATTTAAACTGTAAATCTCTTCTTAAAAAAAAATATTAATATTACTTGTGTATTCGAATATAATTCCAACGACATCGAACCACAGTTTAGTAATGAGATGGTGCCATTCAAGTTCTTCATGTTGCAATCAGATACGTCAGAAAATGTGAGATTGTGCACGCAGAAAAGTTACTCAAATTGATATTAGATTTAATCAAATCACGGAATTGGTTTGTATATCATTTTTTATATAACTTTATTGTTAATAAATCTTACCTTTGTCATTTTTTGTTTATTTGAACAACAATGTAGCTATTCAATAAAAACGATACCAATCTCTTTTCCAAGATGGCGGCTGCTCCCGACCTCCTATCATCCAAACAAATTAACTTTTATGATAAGGACAACCTGTGTTTCGCATGAAAAAAATATTGTAACGTGAAAAAATCTGATTTCATGCCCATATTTTGACTAATTTGCCTGGGCTATAATAATAGAATCAAAATTAAAACTTTTTGGTATGATTTCTCTCTCCAGTTTTATAATGAAACCGTAATGCCGACTTATAAAGGTAAGTCGCACGCGACTAAAGTGATAATCCCCATACTAGAGTCCTAGTCGACTTTAGCCGTGAGACATATATCATGTGGCTAAAACCGACTCGTGAAAAGTCGGCATATTAATATTTTCTAATAACTTATCGTTAATCGAAGTTATCTGTGAAGCATCAAGTTGCTTTAATGTTGAAATATCGCTGCAATATTTATTATAGTTATTACAAAACTTTTAGTTTACGTTTATAAAATGACATGATAGGACACAGATTATAGCCGATTAGTCTTTAGTAAGTTACCTACACAAATTTCTAACTTAACTCAAAAAGAGCTTATGATATTGAAAAACCATCGGAAAAGGGCCCAAAAATTACTGTGCCTAGGGGCCCATGACATGGTTAATCCGGCACTGAGTGGGTAAGATGCATAATGGTACCTGTGTAACCTACATTGCTCTTTAATTTGTTAGTTTTTGTAATTAGTAGAAGTATAAGTAGTTATTTTTTTTAAGGATACCTACACAGTCGGAAAAAGTATTTTGACAAAATGAACATTTTTCTTACTGATGAGAATAATCTGTAACTGTTAAACATAAAATAAGGAAGTTGACGGTTATTTAATGAGTATATTATGGTGAATCTCATGATTGTCAATGTCAGTCAAATAGTTGGTATTATGCTTCGAGGCTGCATTTTTTGTATAAAAAGTGCTAATTTTTGAGGGAAAAAAGTATTTTGACAAACGTTCTTTTTCAATGTTGGTAAGGTAAGGTAATGTATAAAACTGACAGACTTGTTAAGGCTCCGATTTGTAAAAAAGTGGGCAAAACGGCGGAACTTAACATTGAAATTAGTGCATCTTCTGTTGCAAGTCATGATTTCGGTGTGTCTGTTAAAAAGCCTGTGGAGAACTGAATTTATGGCGGGAAACTAAAAATTACCAATTATGAATTACCAATTAATTGTTTGTCCATTTGTGGTAAATTTTGAATAGTATAATTATATTTTTGTGTTTTCATATTTGGTAATTTATAGATTCCCGCGATAAATTCAGTTCTCCACAGGTTTTTTAACAGACACACCGAAATTATGACTTGCAACAGAAGATGCACTAATTTCAATGTTAAGTTCCGCCGTTTTGTCCACTTTTTTACAAATCGGAGCCTTAACAAGTCTGTCAGTTTTATACGTGCTTGAAACATGTAAAATGCATTACCTTACCTTACCAACATTGAAAAAGAACGTTTTTCAAAATACTTTTTTCCCTCAAAAATTAGCACTTTTTATACAAAAAATGCAGCCTCGAAGCATAATACCAACTATTTGACTGACATTGACCATCATGAGATTCACCATAATATACTTATTAAATAACCGTCAACTTCCTTATTTTATGTTTAACAGTTACAGATTATTGTCATCAGTAAGAAAAATGTTCATTTTGTCAAAATACTTTTTCCGACCATTGTACTATAAAGCTGCCTTTTCGATATTTGGGCGCCATGGTCTTTTTTTAAGTAAAATGCGTCACTTGCGTTCAAAGCACATTTAGCTATATGTATATTAATTATGTGGTTAACTAGTACATTACGAGAACTGTCTCTTTACATAGAAACTTTAAAGAATTTCTGTTGATATACATTAGTGTGGTCCACGTTATAAGGCAAAAACATAAACCATATAATTCATTACTTCCCCACCCATTATTTTGCTACAGACATCTATACCAACATATGCTGAGAGTTTTAGCTCTCAAAAGTAAAAGAAAGAGGGAGCTCATCAGCTTTGAAATATTAGACTTTGTTACCCTTAATATCTGATTATATCGTAATAGGACTTGGCTTTGAGTTGCAATTTGGCTTAAATATGATAAGCACGCATGCTTCCGACAGCCAAGTTAATGATTTTCATGTTTCTTTGGTTTTGAGTCATTCATATTTCATTGATCAATTCTGTTTTGTTTTAACTTTAAGCAAAAAATACTTACAGACGAATTTAAATGAACAAAAAAAATCTTACACACTTAACTAGTGTTTTTTATGAAAGAAAAAACATTTCATGAAAAACTTGACCACTTCGCAACTTAATTCACTTGATAAATTAAAAAAAAAAGTAATTTACTAGGCATGAGTACCTAGCTAGAACAGCATCTGAGGAAAAACTTTGAGCCTATTGAGCGCCCACTTACACTTCACCTTAAAAGCTGAAATTTCACGTGAGTAATACAAAACACATATGCAACCAATTTTTGAGTGGGGAACAACGGAAATGTAAAAACCAAAAAATTGGACCACCCTAATATACATACATACCTAATCAAAATCGGTAGGACGTTGTCAAAAAGTTGCAATAACTTGAAACATTTTTCTGGGAAGCACACTTTCCAAAATTTACCAAAATTAGAGAAAATCATTGGAAATGCAGACGGACATACAAATACACACGCACAGACCGACCGACACGGCGACGGACGGCATGATGAAAACCACTTTTTCTCCATCAACGTTATGTTGTTTTTTTTGACACGAAACCCATACTTAGGGGTAGCGGGGCATAATGGGCCCCTTAAGGTTAAAACAACAAAAAACATACCAAAAACATGTTAATTATGTTCAAAACAATTTAATTCATTAAACGAACTATTATTACGTAAATTAAGGAGATATAAAATAAATAAATTTAAAAATTATTCACTTTGTATTAAATTTAAAAAAATGGTTTAAAAACCCATTTTGCCCCGTTCATGGGGCATAGCATTATGAGCACAGGTAAGAAACGGTGGGTATTGGGTTAATGGTGTTACTGAAACGTCTGCAAATGTTACTCGATTCATCATCTACATCCTCTTCGCCGGCACAAGAGCAATGTGCCCACTTGCATGACACCTTCTGTTGATTCGGAATACAAATGTCCATAATGAAGACATTTTTCATCTTTTTCGCTTTCCGAAAATTCTATTTTCCTCTTCTTTTTTATTTCTGCGAGGGGTTTTTTTCTTTCTTTCAGACAGATTTGAAGTTTGGAGTTTCAGCCTCAATGGGGACCCATGCCCATTAGCCCCATGTCCTATTTTTTTTAAAAGTTGTCTATATTTTTTTGTCAAGTTACTTTATTAAATGAAATGACTAGATAAATAAACTTACTTTATTCTTAAATGAGAAAAATTAAACTTAAAATGCACTCATGGTATAAAAAGGTGAATTTTACTTTGATTCAGAAATACATCAACTCAGTTGAAAAGTTATTTTTATTCACTACGAACCTCAGATATCATTTTCACTCAATAAGGAAATTCTCCCGTATCAACACCTATAATTTGAAAAGGACAGATGCAAAATTGGAGTTGCCACTCTATTCAAATAAGAAATACGAGGGGTGCCCATTATACCCCGGGGGCCCGATATGCTCCGCTTTCCCCTACCCTATCAGACATGAAATACTGAAAATCTATCTAAGCCACTTTACTAAAAAACAATGCCGGAAAACCTGAAATTGACCTTCTTTAGCAACGCAGAAACAAAATTGACTTAAAGTCGCCAGAAACAAGAACTTACATACGCTGCAGTTAATACAATGCAGTTGATAAAAACAGAGCACAAAAAAAATCTTTTTGAGAAATACCTCTAAATAAAAAATTATTAAAAATTAAAAAAAAAATATTTGAAATCTCTGTGGTTATCTTTAAATGAAGTCACTGGTTCTTGTTAATTATTTTTTTTTCATGGCTGGAAAACTTTTAAAAAAAATTATGCAGAAATCTTAGTTTTTGGTCTAAAATCAATTTGTATAGGTATATACCCTTTTTCAGAAACCAACTACACTTATACCTAGCGGAAAAAAATAATTTTACTTCTGTAATTTTGCAAAAAGCAGCCAATGTTTAGTCTTTAGTCAAGTTCAACTTAGTCGGTACCTATTTGCGTTTGACGTTTGTTAAAAATTTACCTGCTTGTCTGAATTGAACTAATGTTTTTCAAAACAATGTTCTCAAAAAAATGGTAAATATTATATGGAAATATTATATAGAATAAAAAAATCTACGACCTATTGATTTGTTGGATATGGAACAGAGTCGATGTTCTCCAAGAATTCTTTAGGTAGGTACTCAAAAACAACAAACGAATGGACAATGGAGCAAAACAATTCTCAGGCGGAAAAAAATTTCTTTATCATTTTTTCTTTTTAATTTAAGTAAAGATTGTCAGGCGGAAAAAATTTCTTTATCAATTTTTTGTTTTTTAATTTAAGTGAAGATTCTAAGTTTATTTCTAGTAAATAGGTATTTTTTGCTGAGTTTTTATTCTGTTGCTATTTTTTCAGCAGAAGATTTGACTTAATGTTAGTTGGAAGTTTCGAAGTTCAAACCATCTCATTTACCCTCGTCCCGTATTTTAATGAAATTAAATTAAATTAAATCTTCACACTTTTTTTCTATATTTAATGCTTAAAACCCATAACAAACAACCTTTTTCTGACACCCCTTTTTCACAAAAAAAAATAAAGATTTTTGTCAACATAAAAATCGAAAAAAAAAACTAATAAAACGAATAAATTGTAATTACCGTAAGATAACAGCTCATAAAATCCTTTCAATGATTATGTGCAGATACATAAAAAATTTAAAGATTATAAAAAAAAATCAATCGAATAGATACATAGATATCAATAAAAAACAACACCCTTCCTACCACTTCTAGTTTCTTTGCTTAAAAAGTAGAAAAACGAACATTTTTTATTGAACTCTTAAGAATATTTACCCAAAAAAACACAATACACGTGTATTCAACCCGAAACAATAAAAATTAAGATAATGGCCGATACAAATAAAGGAAAGAACAATCATCGATACAAAATGCATGCTTGGGACAGTCAAATCTCTCTGGCTGATATTTTCCCATAGCTTCTGTAGGAAAAATGGTTTATTTGAAAAAAAAATTTCTATGAAAAATTTAATGAGTAGGTAGGTATAGGTACCTACCTTACCTACATAATGTTTCAACCGGACAAAAAAATCTCGCGTAGATTTTTTTGAATTGAAGGTTTATTTATACCTACATTTATTTTAGCTGTTGTATGTAATAATTGAGATAGTAACCTTGTGAAAGTGACCACCTTTAAGATTATATTGAAATAGGTACATTGTAGTTTGTAGATTAACAAATAAAAGTGCTAGAAGTTAAAATGTGTTTTATTCTAAAATTCCTTAATTGTTAGTAAACATTTGTGACACTGTCAAACAGGCAATAAACGTATCACTAAAATGTTATATTTATTCACAAAGTTAAACTAACCTTGATCGGCTACGATTAAATTCTTATAAAAAAAAATCAAGTTTCAAAAAATCAAACGAATAATCCGTCTTATAGAAGTTCTACTGTATCTTCTGTAAGTATTTGAATGTTGTGTCCTCCTTTAATTCTATCAATCAATATTTGAAGAGAAAAAGTATAGAAAAACTGTAAAAATTCTTAAGTCCTTTCAATGAGTTGGTGCTCACTTCGAACATAAATTTATAATTTTCTTCCTTTTTTTTTATGTGTGGGTATGATTCATTCTCAAACAGTCTGCCAGCATTATCCTTTTCCACAAAGAAAAAAAAAATTAAAAAGGTGATTGTATCCTGTTTTTGTTCCTGTTCAATGACGTAAGAATACAACCCCTACCTCCGAATATGATATGAATATGATACTTAAGAAGTATAGGGGCATTTTGTATAAGTGTTCTCTCTGGACTGGATGTTGGCAAAGGTAAGGAACTGTATTGGGGTTTCCTTATCGCGGTTACGGTTTCTTCACTCTTTTAGTGAAGTTCACGGGGTTGAGCATTTAAAGGAAATATAGAAACAAAACTCAAAGAAATTGGAATAAATTTACGTAGGTAATTTGATTGCATTAATGATAACTTTTTTTCTTTCGTTTTTTAATTTTTTTAAATGGAAAAAACAGAAAAAAGAGATACTTAATAACTCGTGCCCTTATGGAAATTCGAGTATATATAGTTTCTGTCAGGATCTATTTTCTGGCATTTGCTGCATTTAAAATGGATATTAATAGCACGTTCGTTGTTGAATTAAGGAAAGGACCGTAACGAAAAAGTATTAGGGAATAATGTAGTTTAAAATTTAAATAAATTTGTAACGGTTAGAAAGTTTAAAAGTATCGAAAAAATTAATGTTAAGAGATAGTGCAGTTTTACTATGTTAAAAAAAAAACTACTTCTTCTAAGCCAAAAAACTAAACACTTTCTGCATTAACATTTTTTTAATCCTTTTTTTTTCAAAATTATGACCATACATAAAAAAAATTTTTTTGCAAAAAAAAGAAAAAAAATGTGAATTTCAGTCCCTTTTTCGATAAAAAAAAATTAAAGGTATAATATTTGACTAACTTTTTGTAATAATCCAGTAACTAGGCATCATTATCTTTAAAATAAGCCATCGAAACCTATAAAATTATTTAATTTAATATTTTTTACGAATTTTTAAAAATATGTTACATGAGAGTAACGCTGGGTCCGAAAGGGTTAAAAGACCTTAGGTCTTACAGACATATAGTTAATATTATAAAAAAAAGATATTGTGAGAAAATTGTGTTTAACAACAATTTTTTTTTCAAAATGAATAGGTATGGGTCAACCGATCGTTGTATTCGGAAAACATATAACACGGCTCTGTGTTATTGGTAACTCAGTACTTAGCCCTACTAACAATTTTTGCTCATATAATGCTTTACAGAAGCAACAATTGCATCTGTAAAGCTTTATAGAACCAAAATTGTTTGTTGGGAGCTCAGTCAAATTTTGTACGTGAAACAACAACAATTGATTACTAAGGATAACAAATAAAAATAAACATATCAGAGCAAAATTTGAAACGATTTAGTAAAATGCTAAGCTATTTTAGTAACTTGAGTCCAATTAAAGCACTGTCCATTATATTTAAAGTGCCCATTCAAAATTAGAAATCTTCTGCCAAATCGTATAGGTACAAAAAAACTGGGCCTTAATCAAAAAGCAGACTTATTTTTTACTTACTAAATTGGCTTTAGCATTTTACTAAATCGTTTAAAATTTTGCGGCATTTACTTGAATAACAAATACATAGTTTATGTGGTTTGTTTATTAATTTTTGAACAAACACCTCAATGCATGATCCTGAACTTTTGCAGACAATTTGTCTTCTGGGCAGCCAACAAAGCCGCAAAATTTCCGTTTATTTTATGAAAATCCAAAGTTTTTTAAATTATTTTTTTATGTGTTTTTTTGCGTGTTTTTAGCCATAACTTTTTTCCAAATACAAATAAAAAAAAAAAAAAAAAAAAACGAAAAAATATCTCCCCTAGATTTTAATGAAACGAAGCGATTGCCGTTTCTTTCAAAATCGGGCTAGTTTTTTGTCTGCAAAGTCCAGAGCCATGTCAATTTTTGTTTGATTTTTATTTATAGAATTCTAAAACGTCTAATGTTAATTAAAATTGCAAAATCTAATTCGTATTACAATTTTCCATAGACCTTGTTAACTAATGTATTATTTTTATTTGAACGCAAATGTTTAAAATTTAAAAATTAGCCAATTTAATTTTGAACTTAAACTTGATTCGTTCTTTAAAAAAATGTACACAAAAATTAACATTTAATATAACTTTTTAACGCTTAATACCAACCTATGAAGGCTATTTTTCTTATTTAGAAACCTTAAAAGATTCTTACAAGGACAATAGGTTCCATACAAAGGTTCTTGAAAGTTAATTTTATCGACATTATTTCACTTTGACAAATAAGATTATTACCCATGCAAATTTCCAAGTTAAAATGAGATAGTTTCCATCTACATAACTTTAAATCTCAAGTCAGTCTAAATTTTTTCAAATTCCAACCGTCTCAAGAACAATTTATTTAATTTACATATCCTATTTCCGACAAAAATGTAGTAGAACATACCTATTTCCCCTTATCATTAGAATAATCAACCCAAAAAGCAACGTCAAAAAAATACAACAACCTAACCTTAAAAAAAACGAGAAAACAATATTTTTGTTCTTCTAATTCTCTAAAATACAAGATTACGTGACCGTCTTTAAATTGAACAAAACAAAGCGAAAGAGGATATAAAACAGAAACCAGAAACACTTTTTTCCACAACGAAACAACTCTACATCTATCGTCTACATCTACCCTTTTCTGATAATTTTTTGTAGCAAAAGTGCGTGGTAAACAAACGTACATGAAAGAGACAGAAGAAATAAATGGTTTCATTTCGTTTCAACTAAAAAGAAAACAAATTTACTTCAGTACATTTTGAAGGGGGTTGAAGAAACGAAATTGAAGAATACCGAAAAGGAAATGAAGTAAACGAGAGAAGAAAAAAAAAATATAACGCCATGAAAATAATTTCCATCCAATTTTTATTTTAGTTCAAAATTTACTTTGACTGTTGAAGGTTGTGCGTATTGAGTGCGTGAAAAAGAAAAAAAAAATTGTTTTTCGAATATAATTTTATATTTAAAATAATATAAGTTATTCAATCCGAATAACTAAGTTTATATCGAGTTATCATCAAAAAGTATTGAGCCTGATTATTAAATTAAAATTTAAGAACTTATTACAACTTTTTGTTCGTTGGCTGTTGTATTTATCTCTGTTACCCAAACGTCTTGAATACATCTCGTCTCTCTTTCAATCTGACATTTATCCGACATTTTGAGAAAATCAAGTGGATTTCTTTTACAAAAATAAATCTCAGTGTGGTACAGTTAGTTGGAAACTAATTGGATTTTTTATTCATCTTGAGAACATAAATATTGAAATTTCTATCATAAAAAAATATCAAAACAAAGTGGAAATTATTTTTGAAAAAGTGAAAAACCATAACCTTAAAATTTGAGAAAAACAGATAAATGAAATATTGGAGCATTTTTATTTGACTGGTGTAATAAAGCTTTTTCAAAAAGCTTTTCTTAGCAAAGAAAAAAAAAACGAAAAACAACGAAGAACTAAAAACCGTGAACTTGTGGCTTTTATTTTAAACCAAGTTTTCAATTTATTTAACACAAAACAAAACAAAAAATTGCTTATTTAGCAATTATTTTCATGAACATTGTTGGCAAATTTGCTATTTTTTATTAAATAAATAAGTTTTGGTGGTCAAAGTCACCACTACCACCAATTAAATAAACAATACAAGACAACAAACAGTAGAAGCCGAAAAAATGACTGCACGTGTATTGAACCCAGTTGCTTTGACGGAGTTTTGCAAAATGCGTTCACCAGCCAGTCTTTCGATGAGCAGAAATCTTCCCTGTGGACGGCAGGTAAACCGCATCAAAAGGGATTTGTTTGGAGCAGCAAATCCAGTAGAGACAAAAAAGTGAGTATTATTCATACACACACACACACAACTACTACCTACATAAGATTGTACGAATGTATACGGCAGGGGGGATATTGGGGATTTTTTATATATTTTTGTTAGATTTGGAATTGGTGTTGTGACAAAACAAACCTTGAAAAATATATATTTTTTGGGATTTCTTGTGGTAGGTATCTTCTAGTTATTCGTTTTTACCTGCTAAACATAATCAAAAAGAAATGAAAAACGTTTGAATTGTATTTTCTGTTTTATACTGAAAATAAAACAATGGGAAGACAAGATTTGTTTTTATGTGCGGAACTTGTTTTTTGCTGGGGGAAGCTCCATTTGCGTGTTATGACGTGATTGTTTCAGGATCCATGAGTTGTAGACACAGGAATCTTAAGTCTTGAAATGTTGTGAAATTAATATATAACTTAATTTGATGTAAAATGAAATGATTCGATACCTAGCTCATTTTGCTGTAACTAGAAGGATTAATCATTTAAAAAAAGATTGAAATATTAGGTAAGCCTTCTCATTGAAAGCTACTATGGTATCAAGCCATAACTAATAATATCTGTGTTTTATTGGTAGGTACTCAGTATTTAACAACAACAAACGATAACATTTATTTATTTTTGGTAATCCTTTATTGTAAAAGGTTAAAAAGTTTAAAAGAAACAAACTTTATCTGTAAACCAACAAACAAAAAACTTTTGTTTATCCTCACCAATCATTTATTGTTGTTTCCCGTGCAAAATTTTACGGAGCTAAGTACAAAGAACACGACTAATAATGGTATCAAGATTGCAAGTATTCAATACCTCCATAAATATGAAACGTAATACAGCCCACCTGGGCGAAACGCATTTGAAGTTGAGGTCATCTGAACTTTTTAATTGCATTAGGTCAACCACACTTACAGAAAATTTGAACAAAAAACTAGTTTCCTTTAGACTCGAACTTTTTCTTTAAAACTACATAATATATGAATATGTAAACAGTTAAGTATTACCCTTATAGAAAGTTTGAATGGAAAGAGCTAATTGGCTACTTCTAGTTATTTTAAGAGGACTAAGGGCGATTTTGTTCACTATTGATCAACTTGAAGCAAACTCTCAAGTTAACAAACTTGAGATTTGACTCAAACTCGAGAGTTAAAACAAAAGTTGAGAATCTATTTTGTTCACTATTTTTTTCTTAACTCTCGAGTTTAAAAAACAAAAGTTGGCTAACTTTTAGTTTTTAAAATATCCCTGGGATATTTGTGACAGTAAACATAAAAACTGTCAGTTTATAATCATATTTTGAATGCTTTACGTCAGTTAGAATTTTATAAAGGTTTGTGTTGTATTTGGTGTTCAAAATGTCGAATTCTTTTTATTATTAACAACGAAACGATTTTTGTCCGATTGTATGTGCGCCGTTTTTCAAGAATTACAAATCCAAATCAAAACAATTTTGCCATACGAATTCATTTGATAAAATTATATTTTATGTGTGGCTGTTAATAATATAGTACCTAAATGCGGAATAATTGAAATGTATGGAATTGGATAGAAGTGAAATTATTCAAGCCTTTGCCCCATCGGGAGTGATCTTAAGCAGAAACTTTAAAAAAATTCAAAAAAAAACTACAAAATCATATACTTCAAGATCCATAACACCAGAAAAAAAAGAGTTTTGTCTTAAACAGAATGCTTTAATTTAAAGGTTTTAATAAAAACACATAATAAAATATACAATGCAGTTCTTTCTCTGTTTTATGTTTTATTTTTTTCATTAATTTGTTCTTTATTCGTTAACGCCAACAAAATTTTGACAGAAAAATAAAAATAAAAATTATTTTGAAGCAAACTCTCTAGTTTGGTTGCCTAACTTCTACTTTTTCGGGAAGTTGAGAAAACTGGAAGTTAATAAACTCTCGAGTTGA
Organism: Episyrphus balteatus; assembly: GCF_945859705.1. Classification (NCBI taxonomy): domain Eukaryota; kingdom Metazoa; phylum Arthropoda; class Insecta; order Diptera; family Syrphidae; genus Episyrphus; species Episyrphus balteatus. Next base: position 28,733,853 of record NC_079137.1, on the reverse strand, counting down.
AAATCGAAAGTTAAAAATGTCAACTTTCAGTGAACAAAAGCAAATTGGGAAGTTGAAGATAAAAATCCTCAAGTTATGTTCAACTTCGAGTGAACAAAATGGCCCTAACTTGATCAGTAGTTTCACTTATCAGCTTTTAATCAATTTTTGTCTAAATTGTTTAAAAAACTTTTGCCCGAGTTAAGTTTGAACCTACATCAAAAGTTCTGAATTGAAAGATTAAATAAAAAAAAATATTCTTCCGCTCGTGCTTCGTGCATGAGAACTTTCAAATTCGACAGAACAAAAATAATTTTTAGAATATCTTTAAAAAAAACTTACTTTTGAAATGATAATGTTTTAATAAAAAAATAATTCTGTTCAGCTCAAGTTAAAGGTTGTAGTATTTTTTAAGTTTTTTTTACAAACTAATTGAGATTGTCGGGCTTCAAATATAGTCCCATTTATTTGAAATAATCTGCTTGCAATGCAGCTTACATTTAAAGGCCCAACTATAATAGGCATAATATGCGCGCATGGGCTTATGTCAAAATCCAACGAACTGCTTCGTCCTGTTTCTGAAAAGAAAACATGAGGAGTAGCCATAATGAACATACGCGCGCATAGTCTTCTGTCATAATTTACATTTTTTTTCCATAATTTTTGTAAAAAAAACGCGTTTAATTACACAAAAAAATTTTAAAACTTTATTCAATTCACAATTCGTTTATCACATTTTTATTCTGTGAAAATTAATTTAATGTTTCCATCCCCTTGCATCCATGTTGTTTACATTTTATTCTGAGAAATTTACTCAGAAAAATGCTTAGAATCGCACGGCATATGCTTAACGAAAGTTAACGAAGCGCGCATATGCGCATTATGGCTATCCCATAAGAATTGTATATGTTCGACAACTCACTCATGCCATTTTGACATAAGCCCAGGCGCGCATATGCCTATTATAGATTAGATAAGATAAGAATAGTTTACAGAGTACCTGATTTAAAATCCTTTTAATACACTCTGGCTGTAGCTACAACTTAAGCGTTGATTGATTTTTAATACATTTAGAGTAGGATATCTCAACGAATTATTTGTTGCCTACCTAATTAACTTGATTACTCGCTATTAAATCACAGACTACCACTTTTACTTTTATGTACATATGTGAGTTGATTAGTCTGTAGGTTAAAGGACATTAAAAAAAAGAAAAAAAGTCATTACTATGACACGACACATGACAAGTGCAGACAAATTATTTAAATGAAATTTTCTCATTCAAATCAAATTAGATTTTAAGTGCCGTTGCAATTAAATTATGAAACATGTTTATGTACATGCATGGTTTGTTGCATACAAGGCAAGCATTTATGTATTTATTAATAATTCAAGAGAAAAGATATTTTTATTATTTGTCGTTTATAGGTAAATCTATTTGTTATTGTGTTTAATGTACATAGGTACACAGTAAATCATTCTGATAACAATTATCTATCTGAATTATGTATACAATTGATATTGGGTTATTGAACTCGGAGATTTTTTATTGAAATTGGTATAAGAGACAGTGTTCTTCAAGTCCCGCATTTTTCTTAAAATAATGCTGTTCAGAAAATAAACGTTTGAAGTATATAAAGCAATAAAAACCAAATTTGTTTTTGATTTAAAAAAAAATCCCCTCTATTTCTGCCTTAAGCCTGGTACGCTGCTCGCGCTAAATTTTAGCCAAGATAAAATTCCCATACAAGTTATCGATAATTTGTATGGGACTCATTTTAGCTCGACTAAAATTTTTCGTTAATTTGTATAATTAATTTTAAATTTTAGCGCGGGCTGCGTACCAGGCTTTAGTATTTAATGATTCTTTAGGAATCAAAATAAAATCTAACATTCGTTCCAAATGAAATGAGTTTTTTTATTTTGTGATTTCTCAATAATATTCGGATCACTTTATATGTTGTAATGAAAGTGGTTATCCATATTGCTTTTAATTCTTAAAAACACATAATATAAAACCACTTAGAGTACAAAAAAAAAAAAGGAATCTGTATACATTTAAGTAACTATTTCCTTTTTTTTTTACAGAGTATTCAATGATGAAATCGAACGACACCAAGATAAAGCAAGCAAAAAGTGGGGCTTTGACTTCCGCAGTGGCAATCCCCTTGTAGCTGGTAATACACAATTCATCTGGGAACGTGTACAATTCTCCGATTTCCTACCAGAAATGTACACACTCAGTCGGGCTGCCCATGTGCGTGAAGTACCAAATGCCACATCTTATGATCTACTAATGGATGAACGTGCTGATCGTGAGAATAATTCATCGTCAGCCGTTGAAACAGATTCATGTGATGATTCGCAGGACGAATCAATGAGTGTATTCAAAGCACCTACTGCATCAGCTGCTCCATCAACAGTCGCTGCAGCGTGTAGGACACTGCGTAAGCGTCAACCCAAGATTACAGGTGAGTTATAAAGAAAAGAAAAAATATTAAAAATTTCTCATGAAATCAAGCGGAAAATTAAAAAGAAATGAACCAATATACTATAAAACACCACCATCACCCTCAATAATATAATACAAAAACAAAAACTACTCAATTGCAACGCGCTCGGCGAATTGAGAAGCAATCGTTGGTTGATTGAACGTTATGGTAATATGATTTCAACGGCTATTTTTTCACAGTCATGGGAACTATTATATTTTCATTTTCAATAGAAATGGAAATGAAGCTAGACTCCATTTTAAAGTGGAGGCGCAATTAGTGTTTGGTTTTTTTTATTATGTATGTAGTTTTTTTCATTTCGTTTGTCTATATTTTTGAGTTGAGGCGACTGTTAAAACGGAAATGCGTCGTTCTTTGAATTCTAATTACGGGTTACTGATTCCCCCTTTTATTTTTCATGGTTTTGGTTTATTTTTGTAGTTCACTTTTCCCTTTTTCCACGAGATTTGTTAATACTTTTTTGTTGTAGAGGTAAGCCTCTCTCTTTCATGGTCTGGTGTGTTTTGATTTTTTAAATCCGATTGTGTAGGAGGTTCGTTAAAGGCTTTTTGTAGTGTTTTTTTTTTTTTGTGTTTTCATTGTAAGGATCTACACTAGAATAGGAAAAGGGAGTGATTGAAGTCACATTGACGGTTAAACAAAAGAAAATACAATACTTATGTCAAAAATGTTCAAAATGAATGCACTAGTAGATAATTATTTGAGCAGATGTTTTTTGTTTGTGCCGAAGTATGAAAGGAATTAATTGTTTTGAAAACCGCAACCACAAAAATAGCGGTAAATTCGTCGTTAAAAAACGATCCTAAGTGTACTTAGTATTTTTTCATTAAAAAGGTAAATCATCACATACCTACATTATGTACATAAATTTTCTACTGGTCCTTCCTAAATAGTATTCGTTGGAAGGTGTTCAAAGAAGTTTCTTAGGTTATTAATGTTGTGCTACATCTTAAAAAAAACTTATCAGCATGATAATACTTTCCAAGATTTTGAAATTGGTTATTCTTTCTGCAATTGTTTAATGATAATAGATCGCAGTGTACTCTTGTCTTATCAAGGTTGAGGAATAAACTCTGAATCTGTTCCGTTGGGATTAGATTGAGAAATTCGGAACTCCATATCACATTGAATTTAAATTATCTGCTCACATAATAGAAATACGAAGCTAAATGACATTCAATTATAACTTGTTTAATTGTCCATGTTGATATTAATCTTTTGTTTTTGTTTTTCTTTCTTAAGTAGGACACTTTCCAGAATATCTGTTTCGTTTCATTTCCCTAAGTAATTATCAAACAGATCACCTCAACACCACTTACACATTACCCAAAAAAAGAAAACAAAAACAAAAAAATAAAAATAAAGAAATCCTTCTTCGAGGATCATACACTGGGATCCGATTTGTATTGTTTCCATTTGTATTTTTGACATAGGCACGTGTCATAAATTTGCTATTGAATTTGTCTGCCTGGGTTTTTCATTGTTTGATCAACATTAACTCACAAAAAAAGAAAAGGTCCTTGAACTACATTTCTTACGTTTACCTACCCTGTAATCAGGCTGCCGAAATAATACAATTTCTTCATTTTTTCTTTGCTTGATCGAGTCAGTGACTTTTGTTATAGTATGTGTTTTTTTTTGTTTATGAAAACAAAAGAGGGTCGTTCTAACATGTCATATATTTGGTATTGGATTACTCAGGATCGCCGGATTTCCTTTCACTATTTTTTTTTGATAGTAATTAAAAAAAAAAAACTAAAAAAGGCTTTTAATCATATGATATGTTCTTCTTTTTTAAAACATTTTAAAGGTGAAAAAACGCCCTCTCCTTTTTGTTCTTTCAGCTCAATTGGCATTCCAAAGTTTTGGAATAAATTTCTCGGTCAATTCACACATAAAGGACATATGGCACTTTTCCGAATCCTTAAAAAAAACTCATTTCTGAGCTCGTGGCTAATAAGGAACTTTTCCGTTTTATTTAAATTTCCTGATAAAAATCGAATTCCTGAATTAATCAGGCATTTTTTTTTTAATTTTAACAAAGTATGCGGGTTTTGACGATGAGTTTTTATTTTTGTAGATCATGATGGTTGATTGCTACTGGTACATTTTATTTTTAACGGTCAGATGTTGAATTTCGAGGACTTTTATCAATTTTTATTCATCATGTCACGAGCTGTGTGTGTAATTAGTTCTGTTGAGAGAGAGATGATGATTGTTGTGTTTATGGATTCACAGATGTGGCGGTGCATTCCCGACTCACAAAAATAAAATGATCATCCCTTGTTTTATATGTTTTTTTTAAGGGTCATAGCATGCAATAATTCTAGCCCTGCCTGACTAGAATAGTACTATATGATAAATCTGCAAGTTTCACGTCTAATTTTTACTGAAGTGGTGTATAACATACACGCGTGTTTTGTAGAAAACAGCTGTCGATTGCTCGGCACGCAACATTAACTATACATAAATGGAGAAATCGTGACGTGTGTAGAGAAGGGTGAAATGCTTTCTATTTTTGAAATCTATTTTATCGGGGGGAGGTTTATGCATCTGGTGTTAAATTTTTTTGATTTAGGTATAGAGATGCATTTAGGGTAGATCACTGCATAAAGGCGATTCACAAGATCGTTATTTTATTTTTGGATTGACGCTTGGTGAAGAGTGATGCACAGTTTTGGGAAGTAACAGATGCAGCTTAATGGAAATTAGGGTGTCTTTAAAAGAGCAGTTCTCAAACTAAACATGTGTATGTGCTAATGGGGTTTGCCGCACAAATTCAATATGGATTTTTTGTTTTGAAAACATAAATTCATTTTTAGTGAAAGAACATTTTTTTAGGATGTATGAGTATTTATTAACTTCAGAACTAACAAACAAAATACTATTGTTAAACAAGAGCGAACGACGGGCGAACAAAAATCCTTCAAATGAATAATTTTCAGGCTAAAAACATAATATGGTTGATAGTATAGGCATGTTCATAGCCATTGCGTGACTTAAAATTCAAATATATTACTCTTTATCAATTCCCATTCAATCATACTATACGCCTCACAAAAATTACCATAAACAAACGATTAAACCCATGTGATAATATGTGTATTGTGTTCAATTTTTTTTTTAATTCCCCTTCCATTTCATTTATAACCAATTCTTAAAAAAAAAACATTAAAATTAACAAATGTTTTCCCTTTTTTTCCAGAATACATGAAAGAACGCAAACGTCTAGCACAGACACCCAAAAAGGTCTCGCCAGCAAAACGTGCCCGCACAACAAGCAGTAGTAGCACAAGTTCGCTATTAAATTCGTTAAGAAGTCTTCAGAGGAATCACTAAATAAATATAACTGCAATTAATATATAAATATTATATACATAAAATACGTTTCCTTAATTTTCCATACATGCACCTACACAAAAAAAAAACTCAATCCCTTCATATTAACTATGTATAATTAATAACCTTTTTGATACAACCTCATGGCCATATACTAAGTGATTAGTAGTTACGTACATACTTTTTCTATAAGTATTCTCACCTTATTACAATGAACACATAAACATTTTTTTAATAAGAAATATTAAGAAAAATCAACATTTATCATAAAAAAATTAAAATAATTATGTTTTTAAGTTTTTTTTTTCTAGCTGTAAATTGTATTTTCTTTAAATTGATAGTTACAAAATTTCCATGCACTGCTCACTGGGGTGTTTGAAAAAAAAACATCATTTAAGAAGGTTGTCTAAAATTTTGTTTAGATAACACTTTGTTATGTGAAATGTTTTTATTTAATTGCAGAACCAAAAAAGAAAACAGAATTTTTAATGTCGAAAAAAGAACCAAAACAAGCCTGATTGAGTTCGAAATATTTCAAATTCAAAACGAATTTTGGTTTGTTTGATTAACAAAAACTTCTGCAATGTTTTAATGGAAATCGAAAACACCCCAATGACCAATTTCATGATAATTTCTTGATATCAAATTTAAAAATTGTAAATAATTAATTTAATGCAAACAACAAATTCAAAATTATAAACATAAATGACAATATGAATTAATATTAAGAAATCTAATGAGAAATAATTGTTAAAAAGGTTTCACACATACAAATACAATGAGTTTATAATAATTTTGTTTCAAAATGTTGTGTTTTGTTTTTTTATGTTTTTTTACGTCATATTTATTATTTTGTAAAAAACATTAAAAACCATCACATTCTTAAACGCCTAAATTAGATGAAACAAAATTGCACTTAGTACAAAAAAAACAACAACATGGAATTCATCTTGATTTATTTAAAAAATAGATGCAAACAGTAAAAAAAGCATTCAAATGCGCTGTTTTTGTAAATTTTTTTTTATAAATCGAATTGAATTCTTAAAATATACAAACATTCGAAAAATTAATTGATTTATAAATAATGAATTAAGTTTTATTTATAAATCGATTGAATTTTAATTCACTTTCGAACAAACAAACAAAAAATGAAACGTCGAATAATGGCACAGCCTTTTTCTATAATTTAAATTGTTCATTAATATGAAATCATTCAAAATCTTCATTTAAAATAAAACGCATATTAATAATATAATAACTGTGTATTTAAGTTATTTTTTCTATATATTTTTTTTATTTAGATTTAGGGTTTGACCCAGTGTAATAGTTTATAAAATCAAACTGAAAATAAGATAATGATAAGGAATTTATAATGAATAAAAAAAAAAAAAACAAAACAAAATTCAACAAAATTCAACAAAATTATTAATTATAAAAAATGTGTACAGATTTTAGTTTTATAAAATTTACCAGATAATAAGTTTTATAAATAAAGAAGAAAAAATATTAGTTTATAGAAATTAAACATTTATGTTGTTTTATTTCATTATAAAATTGACATTGAAAATGGTTTATATAATTGGTTATCATTACGGTGACCATCGGACCCGGTTTACCCGTAACTGTCCCGCATTTCTGCAGCTTGCCCCGGGTTTTTATTTATTAAATCCGGGACGTATAAGTGTCCCGTATTTTGTAATTTGTCCCGTGATTGTCCCATATTTGCACATTCTCTGATTTTTGTATTCAATATTTTAAATACTTTGTACGGAAAGCAAGAAAACAGTGGTTGGAATTCAAAACTTTTCTAATTTTTTAGATAAAGCATTAAGCCTAGTACGCTTCTGAAGTAAAACGAAAGTTTCCAAAGTCAAAAAACTGTTGCTGCAAGAAAATTACCTGGACAAATAAATGGGAGTGACAAACGATTGAAAACTCACCATATATTCTAGCACAGGTAAGAATTTCGTTACCTTAGCTGCGTATTGTGCAACGAAAAGCAAAATTTTCGTTTACAATTTTGTTGTGCTGGTTTTGTATGAAAATTTTCGTTTCGCCTCTAGACTAGACTTTAGTTTTTGTTTTTAAATGTTCGTCAATTATTTAGTTCCAGCTTCTGTTTGTCAGGTTGCTACACCAGGTAAAATGTTTTCGAATAAAGAACAACTATGTAAGAGTAAAGAACCCAGATAAGTTTCAAAACTTTTAAGGACATGTTAAAAGATGTGTTAAAGTTCATACAATTTCAAAATCATTTAAAATAAAATTAAAATGTTTAAAAACAGCTCTCCCGATTTTGATTAAAAAAGTAATTTTTTAGAAGTTATTAAATACTATTTATAGTCTATTTAATAGACCCGAGCTCCAGAGCAAAAATAGAACAAATTCGTTCAAGACTTTTTATTGGCGATTATGGTTCCTTGGCATACAAGAATACTCCAGCCAAAAGTGCTACTAAATCCATTGGTGCATTTCTGAGAAAACGGCAACACTGGTCGGTTTTCAGTTTTTTTGATTTAACTCGAAAACCAAGCCTGACTTTGAAATTGTTCAAAGACACTTTTCATAGCAAATTAAATTTTCTGTCAAGTTAAGATGGTTAAAAAATTTTAAAAATTATTTTTGACTAAAATTCTAACCTAAAATCAAAGAAAAAAAAGTTAAAAAATTGACAATTTTATTTTTTTTTACTAAATCAAGGGGCATTTTGTGTCTGTAGCCGGGACGTCCAAACTTTGTACTAATGAAATAAAGTAGAGGTAAAATCCTTTGATAATACGTAATTTTTAATTTTTTTTGTCAAGAAACAACTTAAATGTACCTATTCAAAAACTAGCACTTTTTCTAAATTTTTGACTTTTTTAGTGAAAAGCAAGTTTTTAAAACTCGATAAAATCCTATTAATTGGTAACTTTTAGACTTTTAAAGTAAACATACTTCGAGGGATTGATTTAATATAAACTAAATATGACAAACAAAAAAATTTATTTGCATCCTTATGGCCTTTTGTGCAATTTTGTGTATGTGCATTTTTATAAATACGGGTCGAATGGATGGACGGAGAGCCATTAGCTTTGGTCTATTGCATAGAAGAACATTTAATACCAACTCATTTACTGTTTTCAATGGCCTGAAAAACAATTCTTGTAAAATCCGCGACCAACGAAAAGTTTCTCTTGAAAAACGAAAAAAATACTGTAATGAGTTTGAAACAAAATAGCTCAGGCAAATTAGTAAATCAAATTGCACTTTTCGCGGGACAAATTTTTTTCATGGAACGTGTTTAGGTGAATGTCCTTATCGTAAAAGTGAATTTTTTGGGATGATAAGATATCGGGAACAGCCGCCATCTTGGAAAAGAGGTTGGTGCCGTTTTTATTTTATAACTCCATTTTTACTCATTTAAACCAAAAATGTCCGAGGATAGACTTATTCACAATTAAATTATCTAAAAAATGATATACAAATGAATTCCGTGAGTTAGTTAAATTCAATTTTATAGTCGGTCAAAGTCCGGGTTCTTCTCGCTCGGTTAAGACAATATGACATTTTTTCAAATATCTGAAGAACTTTTGATTTGTTTGGGATTTTCTTCAAGAATGAATTATAGCACTTTTAATTATCTATGAAATGAACCCTTTATTGTTTTTGTAACCATCACATTGTAGAAGCAACCAAACGTCGAGGTCATGATATACGATTTTTTAACTGAACTTATTTGGGATTTCAATAGTTCAAATAAACAATCAAAAATTAAACACAATAGTCTCGAAAAGGTAACGGCTTACACACCTCATATCTTGAGTTATACTTATCGTAATGCTGAGATTGAGGTGTTCATGTTTTGGAAAAATGACAGGGCATCAGTTCTTATATTTAGAATCTTAAATAGTGTCACTTTAGCTTATTCACGTTAATTGGAAAATTCACTTCATTTAAAACCTCGAAAACCATATAAAGGTTAACATTAAAGATTTCAAACTTTGAATTCAATATTTAGACGAATATAGTTAAAAAACTGTTTACTTATATTTTGGTTATACCTCCACTTCAAAAATTTGCTCGGTCTAATAGAAGAAAACTTGTTATTTTCTCACTTTTGACTAGTAGAATGTGAACTTCGACGTTAGATGGCTTATACATTATGTTGGTTACAGTTTAGATAAAGGGCTCATTTTATAGATAATCAAAAGTGCTATAATTCATTCTTGAAGAAAATCCCAAACAAATCAAAAGTTCTTCAGATATTTGAAAAAATATCATATTGTCTTAACCTTGCGAGAAGAATTTGGACTTTGACCGACTATAAAATTGAATTTAACTAACTCACGGAATTCATTTGTATATCATTTTTTAGATAATTTAATTGTGAATAAGTCTATCCTCGGACATTTTTGGTTTAAATGAGTAAAAATGGAGTTATAAAATAAAAACGGCACCAACCTCTTTTCCAAGATGGCGGCTGTTCCCGATATCTTATCATCCCAAAAAATTCACTTTTACGATAAGGACATTCACCTAAACACGTTCCATGAAAAAAATTTGTCCCGCGAAAAGTGCAATTTGATTTACTAATTTGCCTGAGCTATTTTGTTTCAAACTCATTACAGTATTTTTTTCGTTTTTCAAGAGAAACTTTTCGTTGGTCGCGGATTTTACAAGAATTGTTTTTCAGGCCATTGAAAACAGTAAAAGAGTTGGTATTAAATGTTCTTCTATGCAATAGACCAAAGCTAATGGCTCTCCGTCCATCCATTCGACCCGAATTTATAAAAATGCACATACACAAAATTGCACAAAAGGCCATAAGGATGCAAATAAATTTTTTTGTTTGTCATATTTAGTTTATATTAAATCAATCCCTCGAAGTATGTTTACTTTAAAAGTCTAAAAGTTACCAATTAATAGGATTTTATCGAGTTTTAAAAACTTGCTTTTCACTAAAAAAGTCAAAAATTTAGAAAAAGTGCTAGTTTTTGAATAGGTACATTTAAGTTGTTTCTTGACAAAAAAAATTAAAAATTGCATATTATCAAAGGATTTTACCTCTACTTTATTTCATTAGTACAAAGTTTGGACGTCTCGGCTACATACACAAAATGCCCCTTGATTTAGTAAAAAAAAATAAAATTGTCAATTTTTTAACTTTTTTTTCTTTGATTTTAGGTTAGAATTTTAGTCAAAAATAATTTTTAAAATTTTTTAACCATCTTAACTTGACAGAAAATTTAATTTGCTATGAAAAGTGTCTTTGAACAATTTCAAAGTCAGGCTTGGTTTTCGAGTTAAATCAAAAAAACTGAAAACCGACCAGTGTTGCCGTTTTCTCAGAAATGCACCAATGGATTTAGTAGCACTTTTGGCTGGAGTATTCTTGTATGCCAAGGAATCATAATCAGCAATAAAAACTCTTGAACGAATTTGTTCCATCCAAAAGGGTCTATTCAATAGACTATTATGACAAAGTACTCGTACAGTACAGACATTTATCCGTATGCATAAAAAATAGTAAATACTAGCAATATGAAATTAATAGGTATAAAAAATAAATAAATAAAAAGTTCATAGGTACTTTACAATAATTTCTCAAGCAAAAGCATTTACTATTTTTTATGCATATGACCCATTATTATAAAACCATTTTCTTGATTTCTGATTTCGTAAACGACTTAAATGATTTCATCAAAAACGCTCCCATTAAATCGTTTAGGAAATCTTGATATCAAAATAAGGAAAAATTATGAAAACTCATTTTAAAAAATTTAAATTTATATAATTCTTCTCCATAGATGGCGCTTTTAAGCTAATGCACAATCCAATATCAATATTTATGAAAGTCTTGAATTATATTACTAGATTGTTTTTTTTTTTTTCCAACTTCTAATAAGATAAGTGTTACATTAGACTTTAGACCTACAGACAGTGGAGAATTTACGAGGAATTTCTGATAGGATATCAAATTATATTTTATACTTTCAGATTTAGAGCACCGAAAAGTATGTTTTTCCGGGGGCCTGATTTGGAATACGAAGTCGTTTTAGGAGGCGTTGTTAAATTTTGTATTATTGGATGCGATATCCGAGTACTTTTGTGTTGTTTTAATCTCATGTTAAATTACAGCTGATCGTGAACAAGTGCTGACAAGTAAAATATCTGTATCTTCTGAATAATCGTGTACATATCTGATTGGAAAGATGAAGAACAACTGATTAGTGTTAACAAACGTATCGGATACTTTACTAATAGCGTTTTCGTTGGGTCGTCCGATACTCTCCGGAATTCATTCGAACGATTCTGAAACTGTTTGTTTGGCACTCAATGACAGTTCTAATTCTGAAAAGAAGAGAAAATCGATTCCGAATTTTGAGGCAGAATGAAAACGAGAATCACGCACACATGTTCACACCTAAGACGTCAAAGTAATGGAATGTTATTGTTTGTTCTTCATTTCTGAATATTGAGATTTTTTACTATTCAAACTTTAAATTATATTGAAATAAAGTAAAAAAACCCAAAAAACGATAACGTTTTATGGAATAAACAAATACAAAGAAACCCAAACTTCAGAATCAAAAAGAAGTATATCCAAGTTTGTTCGTTTGGAATTCCGGATCGGACAGTCCCGGACCGTTCTAAGAATTACCAAACGAAAACGCTATTAGGTAGCTTAGATAGCCTATCCTATTCGAAATACGAACGTTAACGCACCAATTGTTTTCGCTTTCTCTTCTATTGTTTTACTTTGCCATGGATTAACGATAGATTTTTCTTGGTGGATTTTTTATTTTAAAATTGGAGTACAAAAATTATTCATAAGTGGCATTAAATTAATTTTGCGCAACAAATTAGAATTAAACTAGCTACAGGAATTTTTTTTTATTATTTATTACCTTATTTGTTTTACTTCTTTAAGTTCAGTTTTTTTTTTAATTAAAACGCATCTTTTATATTTTTTGAATATTTGTTCATTTGTTGTCCTATATATTTCGAGGTCTGTGTGTTTTGTTTTCCTCGTGATCCAGATCAGATCATTGTTTTTATTGGCTTTACAACAAAAGCAGGGAACTTAAAACACGGTTATTATTAAAAAAGATGAACTATTTCTTAGAAAGATCATATAAAAACAAATAAAATATAAAGTTTTTGAGATTGAAATTTTTTGATTCCGCCTCCAAAGAGTAAGGGCCATATTATATGATGCATTTGTAAGTGAATTTAGTGATTTTTCTGTTTTCTGTAAGTAAGTTAAATTTAGCCGAGCAAAAATTTATACAAGAATTTCAGCCGAGTTCTGCGCAGCTCCAGCTTAAAAATCATATATTCGCTTCTAACTTTTAAAATTAAGAACCCGGAAAAAAATGAAGAAAAACGGAGACAATAAAATGCACGACCCCTGTAAAAAAATAAAACTTTAATATTACTTGCTCTCATGGTAAAAGTAGCTCTTATCTTAAAGCTGAACAAAAAATTAGGGAAAATTATAATTTGATTATATTAAAGCATTTCTGATATTGTTAAAAATATACATAAAATGTTTTTATTGATTTTGATCACAAAAACGAAGTATTTTTTAGAAAAAAAAAAAATTGAAAATCGTAAATGCCGTTTTTTTAAAAAAATATTGTTTTTATAGGTAGGTATATAAAAATTTTCTAATATTTAAAAAAAAAAATTTAATTTTAAACCGATATTTTGAAATATGTTACTAAACCGTTTTAAAAAATTGATTTTCAAAAAAATATTTTGTACATATATACAATACATACATACCTACATACATATACACATTTTTTTTTTAATCAAAAAATGTTTTTTTTTTTTTTTTAATTTTCTAAAACTTTTATATTGCCGTTGCTTGTGCTCTTTTGTACAAAAAATTTAGTTGAAATTATCTTGGTTGTGTACGTACGAGATATTCAGAAACCAAAAATAATCCTATAACAGGTACCGTTAATAACGGTTCAAATTTATTTTTTTTCAAAATTTCGGTCTTATTTATTATATACAAAAATTTTAATCAAAATCGTAAGAGGCTTTTTTTGAAAAAAAAAAAAAAAAATTTACTTTTCATTCTTGCTATTCTAGGAGAATCACCAAAACCTGTTTAGAATATAGCTCGAGATATATACAGGCAGACAGATAGAATTGCATAACCCACTTTTTTGGCATTCTTCATTACCGTGACGTCATGTCTGATTGGATTGTTATCTCGAGCTCGATTTTTTTTACGAATCTTAAACTCTCCCTACTATGTAGGTACTACATATCGCAAGTAAAAAATGTAAGCTTAAATTTAGTTCGATTTGCTTACTACGCTTAAAACAACTTAAGAGATTATAACAAAACAAAATTTTCCTAAGCTCATGCTCAATCATCAAATCGGAAGGACAAATTAAAATAAACCTTTCAAAACCCATATCCCATAGCCGTAGCTAGGATTTCATTTCGGGGGGGGTTAGCTCAGACCAAACAAAATTTTTTTTTAGAAATCACAATACTTTGTATCAACTATATGTAACTGCAGTCGATTCTAAATCCCGCTAAATCAAATAGTCATTTGAACTGTGTAGAAGCGAAAAATTTGCCAATATCCTTTTTAAGTGTTTTTTAGGAGAGGAATTCGTAGTTAAAAGTTTAAAAAAGCCCTGCTTACGGTAAACGAATTTAAAAATGGCCGAATATTCAGCGGAATCTCTAGTTTTGTAGGTACAAAGAGTGATAAGTTGGTTGAATTTTTTTTAAAAAACAAATTTTAACCATTCTAAGGCTTTATAAAAAAAATTATTTCGTACAATTTAAGATATAAAACATTGAAAAATGGACTTTTTCTTCCACTGAAATTTTGTAGCAGAAAATTGACAGGTACATTCTATCTATTGAGTTCTAAATGAAATTAGCAAAACTTAAGAACCAACATTTTAAATAATACAAGTTGTTTGACATGAGCTAATTACACTGGTCAACAAGGTTTTTGTTACAGAAACCAGGGTATACTTTGCTATAGGCTGAGCTCGAATCCGAAGTCAGAAAAATTCTATCACATCACGTTTTAGAGATATTCCCGTTAGAAAATCGAAAATGCCGATTTTTACCAGTTTTCAAAGTTATTTTTTAGCGTTTACTTATTTTTTTTTAAATTAAATTTGTAAAAGTTTCTAAAAGAATTGTGTCAAAATTTGAAAGCGATTGGTACAGAACTTTTCGATATTTGCTATTAAAAGCAAATAAATATGAGATGCCCCAAACACTTTGATTTCAAGTTATGATTTCTCGAGGAAGACAATAGATATTTAAAAGAGTTAAACGGATTTAGAAAGACAAAACTAAATTCTTTTAGAAACTGTTACAAATTCAATTTAAAAAAAAATAAGTAAACGCTAAAAAATAACCCTGAAAACTGGTAAAAAGCGGCATTTTCGATTTTCTAACGGGAATATCTCAAAAACGTGATGTGATCGAATTTTTCTGACTTCGGTTTCGAGCTCAACACACAACAAACCTATAGAAGAGTATACCCTGGTTTCTGTAACAAAAAAGAAGTTTAATTTTGTTGACCAGTGTTATACTTCACTTTGAAATTTAACAATAAACTGAAATTGTTTAATTTTATAATTTGAAACAAAAGAATAACGAAATGTTGTGAATACAGTGCTTTGCAAAAGTATAATCGCACCATATAAAAATGCTATTTATATATAACCGAGTATTGCAGCGACACCCTACTATTTTTTATTAAAGGGGATCAAAAACAAGAATATTGAGAAGAACTACAGTCAAGGGCGGATCCAGGATTTTTTTCTGGGCTGGGCACAAGAGACGGATTGGCAAAAAAATCAGCAATAACAGTTAGAAATAAAGTGAAGTATCATACGACTGACTGACAAGCAGCGAATTTTAACGACGCACACTGGGGATTTTGCGGAAAAAAGCCCAAAATTTAAAGTTCCTCGGAGAATATTTCAATAGTATTTCTAAATTCTAGAATAAAATCTGAATCAAAATCAGAAAGAATTACTAAAAGCGGACTTGTAGTTTACTTTTTAGAGCTTTGTAAAGGGACAAGTTATTGAAAGTATAAAAAACGAAGTGAAAATACCCTCAAATTAAAGCTGTGTAATTTTTTTTAGCTTGAGCCGACTCATACACTTTTATTTTTCCGTAAAGAAGCCATCGTTTGTCTATTGTAAATCGAAGAAATTATTAATTTTAAAGATGTTAATTATTTTATATAATTATTTAAAGAAAAGAGAAAAAAATGGCTTAATTTTTTCATATTTTTGTATATATTATTTTAGCTACACTTGCCTACAGTTAGAGACTATTAAAAACTTTTTCCTTATAAAATTCCCTTTCGATGAAGGCCAAATTTGGGTGCCACCAGGTGCCACTGCGTTTTTTATTGGCAATTGAAAACTTCATTTGGTCGCAAAAATCATTTTCTTAAAAATTACTTAAAATAACAAAAAAAATATTAAAAATCAATGGTAACACTTACAGTTATAAATAATACTTTTTTTAAAAGCCAACATATTAGGCTTAATTTGAGCTTTTAAATTAAGATCTTTAAGTGAATTGTTTTTGAAATAATCGATTTCAAAGTCAAAATTTTGAAAAAAAAAATAAAAAAAACATATCCAATACTATTTTTGACAAGGCTGGGGATTTGAATTCAATTTGAATGATAAAGAACACTGCCTTAATTAATTCCTTACCAAACACTGAAAACCATATGTTTCTATGCCTTCTAGTTTTCGAGAAAATTGAAAAGTAAAAAATCTCCTTTTTGTCAGATTTTTGTTTTTTTTTTGGCTGCAAGCTTGAAATTCTTATCCGAAAGACAAAAAGACAAATAGAGAAAATAAAATTAATTCGTAACACATTTTTTTAACAAATCTACTACAATAAAATTACATTTGATTTTTTGAACTTGGCTCAGAAAAATTAATTTTCGTTATATGTAACTGAAATGTATGTACATAATATATTGAAAACTATTCAAATTAAAAACGAGTGAAAAGGGATTATGCGTCTTATTATTATACATTTTATTAATATTGGGAATTTTAAGCATTTCATGCGAAGATCCAAGCAGAAATTGAAATTATTATTGAAAAATACAGATCATCTGACCCCTTCCTTTATTAAGAAGAATCAGAGTCATTTAATTGAGGAAAAAATGGCTCTCTTAAAAGAATAAACTTTTGAAAAATTTGTATAAAAAATGAAAAAAGTGTTTTTTTTTTTTTAATAATTTTTAACTATAATTTGGGTTTTTTATTTTGCGTGGACGTGGACCTCGACAACAGTACCTACTATGAGTTATTCTTTTCCATTTAATGTATTTAAAATCGGTGAGGTGGTTCCAATAATACAAAAAAAATTTAAAAAAAAAAATGCTATATGTAAGTAGGTACAAGTAAATTGAGAATCGGAATTCTTTATTACTCTCACAAATTTTTTTAAAAGGGCGTGGCAGTGGGCGGAAATGAATAATAATAATTTCTTACGACGAAAACTGTCATCCCTGAAAATTTCATCCAAATCTATTCAGTGGTTCAGTTTTTATTTAATTTTTTCCGCACTCCCATACAAATTTCCCCAGTGTGCGACGCACAGTGCGGTATTTTAGTTTAAAACCTGGCCAATAATATTTGGGCACATTTTCCACATCAAATAGGTACCAAATGACAAAAAAAAAAATATTCGGATGGAAAAATTTTCATTTTCTTGGTACAGTAAAAGCCACTTATGTGCTTACCCACTTACCTCCCGATTAGCCGGGAGAAAAAAAAATATTAAAAATCATAAAATGCACGTATAACCCTGTGATATAACTTTTCTTAAAGTTATTTATTTATTTTATTTTTTGAGTCAAGTTGTTTCATTAAATAGTTTTTGAGAAATTAAGTTTTAAAGATGAAATGTAGAAAAAAAAAATGTTTTCGTTTTTTAATTGATTTTGTATAAAATTTTGCAATATTATGGACATATTTATACCATTTTTTAATGACCTCGTAGTTTTTAGTCAAATACTAAAGACTTTATACTAATAAAAAATATTAAAGTTCCTAAGATTAAAAAAAAACTGAAACATAGGTACAGCTCTGTGAAAAAAAAATAGCACCAACCACTTATTGTAGATTTAAATGAAAGATATTTTGAACAAAGAATAATTAGAATTTTATTTTACATTTTAATAACAGAAGTGAAGTAATCAAGAAACGAAAGCACTTTTCCATTATAATTAAAATTAAATAAGGTATGCTCATCAAAATAAAAAAATACCACTTTTTTGGTGTGAAAAATAATAGCACCAGCATTCGAAATTCGTGAAAAAAAACAATTTCTTGGTAAAATCAATAAGTTTTTGATTTGGAACGATGTAAATTGATTAATATCTGGTCTTATAACTTTGTTTTCAAGTACAGCGGTGCAACGTCGTGGCATAGAGTCCACTAATGCTTGTTTTTCGGCTTGGCTTCAAATACAGCTTTTTTTACATCTGTCCAAAGATTTTCGATGGTATTCTGGTAAGCCGGGCATACCATAACCTAAACCCTATTTCAAGCGAAAAAATCTTTTGCTAATTTGCTCGTTTGCTTAAGGTCATTATCCAGCTACATGACCCACTTGAGAGGCATATTCCATTCAGCGTACTTCCCTCATAATATCAACATTAATTTGAGCCTTCATTATGGGTTAGCTCCAAAATTTGAGACCAGTACCATGATATGAAAAGCATTCCCATGTGTTATTTTTGCGCCGCCGCCGTCGTGCTTAATTGTGCCCTTAATTATGAAAGTGGACTAAGTCACTCTTAAAAATGCCATCAAATCTAGCCTAAAAGTAATTATTATTTAAAGGGTAAAGTTTATTTGAAAGCGAAATTGCAGTAAATAAACTTCTTTATTGCTCCTGTAGTGATTTCATTAAAGATATATAATTAAATCGTTATGAGAAAATTATTATGTACGTTTTTCTTTAAAGAATGCAAAAAGTGACTTAGTCCACTTTCATAATCATGGGCACAATTGTCTTAATGGTGTATTCTGGCTTAAATTTTCTGGCTTAAAATTTCTTTGTTCATTATGCTACTGAATGCAATAGAAATTATTGCGTTGTGTTATTATCAATAGAGAAGACCGCAATTTGTATGATAAGTACAAAATGCTACATGTAGCTATTTTTTTTCACAGAGCTGTAGGTACTTTTTTTCTGGGAAACCCAGTTTTGTTATTTTTATTTGCAATAATTTTTTTTTTATATCTCAAGAATATTGTGTTCAAATTGTAGGTCTATTGGAGCCAAATTGACCAAGTTATGAGTATTTTAATACTTCGCCTACGAACGTTTTAGTCAAGGGTTCAAAACTTTAGATCGTTCTCTCCACAACTAATGTTTTCAAGCCGGTGCCCTTTATAACTTCAAAACTTCTGCAAATTTTCTCAATAACATAATATTTATAAAAGTCTATAAGTAAGGGTCGCTTTTTTTCAAGGGGTCTTTATTTTCAGGGGTGCAAACTTGGGCAAACTCTTGAAATGCAAGATTGTTCTATATATCCAGCAGTTCAATAATATATATTTTATGCAATGTTGTGGCGGGTTGCGCTATTTTAAAAACACTAACGTAAAGAAAAAATAACGAAAAAAGTGCAAATTTTTTAAGTGTGTATTTCAACCCCTCCGTATGAAAAAATAGAGTTGCATATACAATTAAATTTTTTTTTAGAATACAATTCATACCTTAATGGTCGATGTCCATATCAAAATTTTTCACCAAAATCACTTTGAAGTTAAAAAAAAACACTTAGAAAATTCACTTTTTTTTAAATCGAAAAAAAATTCGTGTTTACCCAACAAATAGTGGTTTATTTATTTGTGAGGTGGATCAACAAACAATAAAATTCGCATTTTCAGCCAGAAATAGACAAGAGTTTCACTCAAGTTCTTTCTGTTATTATTCATATATTTTAACAACTCTTATAATTTGATTTGCTTTAAGTATGAACCAGTTCTGGGGGGGGGGGGGGGGCACGTGCCCCCGTGCCCCCCCCCCCCCCTGGATCCGCCGGTGACTACAGTCTCTGAATAAATCAATACATTTATTTTCGCTTACATACATGCAGTATGTATTAAGGTTAACATAGAACAAAAGTGGGTAATAAGCAACTGAAGATATCTCGGACAGTATAAAAGATGTCTGAAAGATTTAAATAGATTTAAGGGTAGGTAATAACGAAGAAAAACATAACAAAAATAATAAAAAATTATTAAAATTATTTTTATTTTAAGTGGAGTGATTGAATATAATTCCACTTAAAATAAAAATAATTTTAATAATTTTTTATTATTTTTGTTATTTTTTTCTTCGACCACGGGCATACATTTTCTAAGTGTCTGAATTTAAACAAATTCCCTTAGAATATTATAATTCACAGTATATTCATGCTGTGAGTTTTATATAGTGTCGGTAAACATCGACCAAAATAAGGCGTCTTAGTAAGGGTACGACAGATCTAACTGATGAGCCCACTGTCGTACCTGGGCGAAACGCTTTATTAATTTTTAATCAAATCACTTGAACTTATATTGAATTTAAGGGCAAGGGTAATATTTCAAAAACGAGATGTGATCGAATAAGTCCGTCTTTGGATTCGAGTTCGGCCACCGAAACCCTTTGAAAAAGCATAGTTTAGTCTCGGCACCAAAAACCCTGCATAAGTACTTGTGGTATTCAAAGGTTTCTTAAAAGAGCATTTTAAGGTGTTAACATACCTAGTGCTTAAGGAAATGGTCAAAGAGATAAAAACTCTTTGTAATGGACCAAACAATTTTTGTTTTCCTTTATACAAACTTCATCGACAGCTTCTGCAACGATGCAAAATTGGTAGTGATTTTAAGGGAGATTTTCATATAGGTAATCAAATCACTAAAATACAAAAACAAATCATAGTGCTGCACATATTAGACTTGTATATGTTTATAATATAGGTATGTTTTGATTTTCTGAAAAAAATTTTCGGGGGGGGTTAAACACCCAAAACCCCCCCCCCCCCCCCTAAATACGGCTATGCCATATCCATATTCAAAAAATATTAAATATATTTATTAATTAGTGTTCTTTATAGGGTGATTTATCTCAGAGACCGTGGAGCCTTTGTCTATAAGGTATACGAAAAACAATACAAATAAACAACAAAATATCTACTCATATTTATTATTTTTTTTTCATTTTCGCTATAAATAAATAAATTACAAATATTTAACTTTACTTGCAAACACTATTCTTAAAAAATATATTTTAAGTATATTTTGATTTAATTTTACAATCTTTAAGTATATTTTGTTTAAATTTTACAATTTTATTTATTTTATCAATTTGTTTTTTTTTTTGTTTTATTTAATTTTAGTTTCGTTTAATAAATAGTTTTATTATAATAATAATGATTAGTAGGTAGGTAGTAGTTTAATATATAATTTTATAGTAGTTTTAAGAGGATATTAGTCAAACTTGTTCCTCATTTGGTGGTTTACAAAAACAAAAATAAAAATCTTAACTTTATAATAAAACAAAAAAAGTTCCTTTTTTCATTTTTGCTAAAAAAACTTCGGACACTCTTTAACAAACCGTTTATTTAATATTTAATTATTATTTGTCTTTCCTTCCAATTGTGCTTGTAGTTGTTTGACATTCCTCCCGCCATTCTTCTGCTTTTGAAAGAACGCATTTATGGAACTCATTGATCGGTATTCCAAGTTGTCAGTGAAATTTCTATCAATACTGATACTCTGATGCCTTCCCAAAGGATTTCTCATCTTAGTTTCGTTGTATTTTTCCAACAAGTGCAGCAGACAATCCTTGGTCGTGTTGGCCGCTTCTTCTAGGTTGACAGTTTGATGCTTGTCTGGTGATCCGATTGGTACATCACGACTCATTTGATTTACACGGAACTTAGCACGTCGCATGCTTGCTTCTGACGAACTTGATGTAGATGTAGCTATGCTACTGATCGCATTCTGAATGGACTGAGCTTTGAGCCCATTTTGCTGAATTTTCGATGATGTTGCTGTGGGAGGCCTTGTATTAAGGTTTCCATTACTCAAGATTTTAGGAGTCTCCTCGATGGATTTCTGAAGGCGGACGGACAGTGAACTTACTTTGGTTGAGTTCATTGTTGCACTTGTGCTGGAGGTAAACATACTATTACTTGTAAAGTTCGTCACTCGGCTTGAGGAGTCCTTTATCACAGACGAAGAACTACTACTATTGGTTGAGCTGGTGCTGTTTATGGCATTTACACTATTTGGATCTTCATTAGTTGGCGTTGTTTCTTTGATTGTATCTCTGTCACTTTCATTCCCTAACTTTGTATTGATTTCAGCCAACATAAGCAAGTGATCAGAAAGTTTTCGGATCTCATCAGCCAAATTAATTCTTTCACCACTTGATCGACGCCCAAGTAGAAAGTTTGTATCTGAATTTCTGCGGTCGAACGAGTGAAGGTAACCACGGAAACCTTTCATCGTTGGGCTGGTCGCTCGAGGTTCACCAGTTGGTGTTGGCGTTTCTGGAGGTGTTTTATTGAAGACGTCTTGACGCTCAGAAACAGGTGTCAAATCAGTGTCACCGCTGATGATTTCTTTGTCGTTGTCGACATTGTGGTTATCGTCGTCATCGGCAAGTGTATTTAAAGATTCGCAAGGCGATGGCGAACATACTGAAATGAGAAAGTACTTTTATTATTTTTTGTATACAAAAATTGCTATTTCCCTAAATTGTATGATATTAAAGTAGAAAAGAAATAAATTTTTGTCCCTAAAAAGGTAATAAATTAAATTTTAAATTTGCATTTACAACTTTAACGGTGGGTGAAACTTGTTGAAGTGATATAAAAACACACTTAGTAGTTAAATTTTCAAATAAAGTATCATCTAAATTATTAAACAAATATGTATGTACGAGTATTTCATTAATTATTTCAACGGCCATCAAGAGGTTCTCTTTATAATCAATTTGACACTTCTCCAGTAGTGAAGTTGATGCTGGGCACAGCATGTTTTCCAGAGAGTCATAAGCCTATTTAACAGGCATAAATTATGTGTCCTTTCATAATTGAAGAGACTAAGAGGCAATAAAAAATACTTTTTTATGACTTAACTTTTGCCATTTGCTATGCAAGGTGGTTCTTTTAAGGTGAAAAATTTGTATAAAATGTTGGAAGTTTAGACAGGAATTGGCTAATATGGCATAAATAAATCAAATCGTGTTAAAGATTGGGTGGCTCTTTCTATTGTAGTTTTTTTTTGTGACTCTTATAACAGGGGTTGTTGCAGACAAAAAAAAAAAATGAAAAACAAACTTTGAGCATGATTAAATTCAAATATTCTTTAACATTTTATAAAGTGCAATAAGTTATGTATGCGTGTGAATATAGGCTAGTCAATAAGAGATTAAACTAATTTTCTTTATGAAAATTAATAATTCTTGGATGTTAACAATTAAAGTTATTTAAAGTATCCCTTTGAATTATTGGAGTTGCTAAAGCTAAAAAATTGAAATATTAGGAAGCACAGATTTTGATAATCTTTTTTTTTTCAAACTTTGGCGTCGGCAATTAAAAATACTTTAACCTCTTTAGGTTTAAAATATTGCAGATGTTGCCATATTATTTCCTAAAATTAAAATTAAGTTTTTGTCAACAAAAACAATTTTTGTTTTCATTCATTTTTGTTCAAATTTTTAAAAATATTTGAAAAGAACGGACGGACATACAATACCTATAAAGTTATACATTTTTTTTTATGACCTTTTTTCAAACGTTTGCAATTAAAACCTCTAACCTCTATTATATATTTGTTAAAAATTGCCGCTGCTGTTTTTTTATATTTTAATTAAGGTTTTTATGTTTAAATTCCTTAAGTTAAACAAGTCAAAAGATTGTCTAGATTATTTAATTAAAAAAAAAAGAATTAAACAGAAATGAGGGACAATAACGATGTATTTTCTCTTTTTCTTTTTTTTTGTAAATATTATGTTTCTTAATATTCTAGATGCTGGCGTTTTCTTCAAATTTTTTTTGTATTGTCATTTTTTTCAAAAATTATTTGTGTTTGAAGTCAATTTGTGAGAATCTGCTTCTACCGCTTAAACGATGTTTTGCCGCTACTTATATTTTATTTACCCATCCTTCTCTAGCTCACGGGAGATTTACGATACAAAATAGGGCTGGTTAACTGTTTAAGTTTTATTTTATAGAGAATAATATAACGTGTACGCCACAGTGACCCATCCTTATATAAGAAGATTTATGTGAAAATTCTCCTTTGATCCTAAATTTTAGCTACCTACCAAATTAAAGCTCAAAAACATCTAAAAAGTTATAAACTGTTTATACTGTATACATATTTGCATATTTGTATTTACCTATCTCAATAATATTTAATAATATCTTATTTTCTTTCAATCGACTAATGCATTTGAAATATGACTACTTTAAATATTTCGATCCACGATATAATGCCTTCTTACAAAAATACTACTTACAATTATTAGGAGCTTTACAATTATATTAGCCACATGTGTAACACTAATGGGATGAAACAGCTTATTTGCTATATTAACTGATGTCAATTTTCATCAAACCACACGCATAAAAATAAAGGACCTACCGAGAGGTTTCGTCGGTGGGTCAATTTAAATTGTTTAAAATTACCATTTTATAAGGTTATTTTAACCAATCAACTTGTTTATGTTGATGAAGAAACTCGGCTAAAACTTGAGATATTAGAAAATTTAACCGAGAAAGTGGGTAAGATTAAATAATTTTGAATAACCGAGTCAACTCGTGTAATTTTAACCGCCATTTTTAGGAGCGGAGAAGGTGTAGGTAGGTCGTTAAGGTAGGAAAAAGGATGAGGTAGGAAATTGGGAAAGGAAGTGTTTAGAAAAGGAAGGAAGGAATGTTAAGTTCCAAGGGGCGTGGCCTGCTTGCGATGCACGGCATAAGCTAGCCGGATGGGGGGGGGGGGGGGTCTTGAACCCGAAACTTTACCTCACCTGCAAAAAAAAAACATAAATCAGGCCGAGAACAAAAATCGAAAAAAAGAACCATTTTTGACAGATGTGAAAGCAGACGTACTTTCATCATATCAAGGGCACTGCGGATGTTAGTGCAGTGTGGCCTATTCCTTCCAACCATGGAAATCCGCGGCCATGTTTGGATTCCCCCAAAGATGGTGGATGATCGGTTTCAGATCATACCATCTTCACCGAAACTCAGCTACCGTGCACCCCTGACAAACGTCTTCAACCAACTCCGGATTTCACTAATATGAACTACTAGTTTGCTGGTTTTATATTAAAAATAAAACAAATTATTAAAACAACAAAGATTTTGCTAAGAATTTTGTTTTATATTTTTTTTTTATAAGAAATAAAAAAACACCCTAGCACATACTCAAGTACCTATATCTTATGAAAATAACAAGCTGTGTTTTATTGATAGCTGAGCATCATCCAAACATATTCTATAAAAAAAAATGCTATTTCATTTATGTAAGTAAAACTGTAAAACTACTAATTTCACTGGGCTGCTCGAAAATTCTTTATATTTTTAGACTTACTTCCACCACTACAAAAAAATTCACATTAATTTTTTTATGTGAAAGCAACTATCAAATAAATAATTATAATAAATATGAAACCAAAATCAATAAAAACACACCACTTACCTGCAAATACCATACTAAATTCAATACATAAAAGCTCTAACAAAGAAGACCTATGAAAGTGTGATTGAAACATTATTTAAAATATAAATACGTTTTGTAGGACCCAGCGGCATCCAAAATCTGGATTAAAGAATAAAAAAAAAAACTTATTGAACCTTATTGCAAAATTCTAGCTTCTCCATTTGTTTTTAGAAATCGTTTAAGGTATTTGTCTTGCCAATTATTATTTTCAACTCATCTTAATAACAAAATACATCGCTGGATTTTAAAATAAATATGAGTTCAATAAATGATTAAAAATTAATTGTGAGAAAATAAATAATAATCAGAATAGCTAAGGTTTTTTTTACCTAAATTAAATATTTTATACATTTTATACAAAGAAAATTGGCGAAGCTTTGCAATAACTACTAAAGGTCTAAATCATTGGTATTTAATTCAGATTTTGAGGGTGTAATAAAACTTTTAAATCATAACTAAGTTGAAGTCCATAGTTTGTCCCACATTTTATGAAAAAAATAAAGCTTTTGAAATACCAAAATTTTAAACCATAGTAAAAATTAATAATTTCATATACTAACTTCTTACAACTCTAAACATAAAGTATTAGGCACAGCTTTCGGCATTAATTATGTAATTCTTGTGTAAGTTTGTTATCTACAAAAAAGCTGAATACCTTGAAAAAAATATATGCAGACCACCTGGGCAGATGACATTACAATAATTCATATCATTTTCCGGTATCTTATTATAATAAAACATAGATTAAAAATCATGTGCGAAAATTTTGTGTATGGTGAGAATTTTTTTCAAAAACTGTGAAGTGTGCAAATTTTTTATTGAGAAGCGTTAATACTTCCAGTTTTTTTTTTTACTTTTTTTAAATTTAATTTATTATTTTTTTCAAAACAAATCCAATCTTTTTCAAATCAAGTTCAAAAAGCATTAAAACTTGTTCTCAAAAACCAACAAAAATTCAAATATTTTGGTTTTGTGACATACATGTTGTGTAATAAGCCATTAACGGCAGCATCCTTCTTTATTTAAACTATTTTCCTTTAGTAATTAAATTTAAAAGCTTGAGTCTGAAAATATACAGTACGAAATGTGTTAGAAAAGAAAAAAAAATATAAGCGGTAAGTAAACAAGGGCAAGGTATCTTGAAGTAAATTTATTTTTAAAAATAAAATATTTAATACTTTTCCGACCAGTCATCCATAAAATTTATTTTTAATGATGACAAACAATAACAATTATTTCGATCACTAAAAAAATCACATATATAAAAATGTAAGCATTGATTAACAGAATCAAAACAAGACTTGTTGTTTTTGTTTATATTTTCATTTTAGATGGAATCTTCTTTTGTCAATATTTTTTATGGTTTAATAAACAATAGCAATGTGAATACAAATATTTCGTACATTAAAATAACTCAATTCCAAATCAGTTGAACCCACCACAAGTAAGTTTGTATACAAGGTGAGGATCAAATTTAGTGTGAGCACTTAAAATAATTTTAAAAACAAACATCAAGAGTATCCGAAGAAATGGCTGAGTTTATAAACGTATGACTATCCGATTCTTACAATCACAAAAGTAAATAAAATGTACCTTCCTTTTTTAATTGTTTATGGTTTTTATTTATTTTAACATATTTTTTCTTAGAAACCGAATACACATTAATGGCCAATTTTTCAATAGTCAGATAAACCTCAGTTAGAGGTTATTCCTAGGAATAAAAGTTTTTTTTATATTGACATTTATTCCTCTGATAGTCTAACTGACGATTGAAAAATCAGGGCTAAGAAAAAAATAAAGTTTGTTTTAGTTTTTCTGATGCTACAAATCAAGCATTTACGAACTCACCCAATATATTTTAAAATCTACGAGAAATTTAAAGTAAAACAGGATTAAACCGATTCTTTTTTACATTGAAGGTTAGAAACGAATAAGATTGAAATTTTAAACTATTGAGTTATTAATTAAATGGAATAGATGAATAAAATATATAAAAATTATCATTAAAAAAAATCGACTTCTATGAATCGGAAGTTATATTTTGGTTTTCTCATGGATGCCATGATCAGAACCAAATTAATATGGGACCACACCACACAAAGAATCATTAAAATCGGTCCACCCAGTCGAACCTTCTGAGGTAACAAAAACCTGTTAGCATATCCCTTTGAGTCAAGAAAAATGTAGGTATATATGCTCTTAATTATGAAAGTGGACTAAGTCAAGAAAAATGTAGGTATATATGCTCTTAATTATGAAAGTGGACTAAGTCACTCCTAAAAAAACGATCAAATCTGACATAAAAATGATTATTATTTAACGGGTAAAGTTTATTTGTAAGTAAGCTTCTGTATTGCTCCTTCAGTGATTTCAAAAAAGAAATGCACTTAAATCGTTAAAAGAAAATTATTTAGTAAGTTTTTCTTTAAACAATGCAAAAAGTGATTGAGTCCACTTTCATAATCATGGGCACATATCTGTATAGGACAAATAAGTGAAAACTCTTTAATTTTTCTCTATAGCTGCGTACGGAAAAACGAAAAGCAGAAGATAATCTTCTTTCCTTGAAGATTTCGTTATGCTATTTTTGTATGTAAAAAATTGTTTCCCTTTAGCTGATGCATACTAGGCTTTACCAAGGACATTAATTATGCTCCGAAAAATGACGTCAAAATATTTTTCAAACTATGTATTTAGAAAGTTTCAACTAAACTAGAACTTAAAACCACAACTATTGTACATCACTAGAAATGGGTATATCTGGTTGCATATTTAGGGTTTAGTGTGAAGAGAAAAAAATAAATTAATTTTGCTAGGTTAATTAATTCAATTTCTCTAGACTACAACTTACCTCTTGACGAGGATATGCTTCCTGCTCTAGAGTCTCTTAAAGGTGCAATAACATTCTCCTCAGCATCAAAAACATACGGGCTGTTTGGATGTTCCTCCCACCGTTCAATAAAATTCTTTAAATTATCCTTTGTATGTTCTAGTTCTTTTGTCTGAAATAAGAACCCTTTGTGTTCAAAAGAATCCGGCTTCAAGTGGTAAAACAATTTTTTTTGTTTTGTGTTTTGTTTCAAATATCCTCACCTTATTAACCTCTCTAACATCCTCAATAACATCAGCTGGTACAGGTGACGGCGTTGATGCTTTTAATTTCGCCGGAGGTACATTTGTTGGCTTTGGTGAAACAATCGGTGGTGGCTTCGGTCTTCGTTTCAACCATTTATGCTCCAAGCATTCTGTGGCAGTCATCCTGGTGCTAAACATTAAGGTTGAGATGAATGAATGGAAAATTTTAATTAGCAACTAACAGAGCAACATTATAGTGGAAAGCACTCTTCACTCGGGTTACACATTTACTTGTTGTTTATAGCAACGTGAGCTGAATGCCTTCATATATAAAATCCCGCCAATTAGTCCTCTCACCTGCAATCCTTGACTAGTAACTTTGATATAAAATCCAAAGCCTCTGGGGACACATTACTGAAGGCTTCATCTTCAAAGTCATACTTGGCTATCGTTACATTTGCCATTGTTTCGATATCAGTCTCGCCCATAAAGGGTGATAAACCCGAAAGGCTGTGTGAAAAGTCAAGTATATTTTATATATGTATACCTACGAGAAGGGAAAGGTCTCTTTGTCTATACTTACAGAACATAACATATGACACCCACACTCCACATATCTGTTCCGTACGTTATGCAGTCGAAATTAACTACTTCTGGGGCTACGAATTCGGGTGTTCCAAAAAGGATCTGTAATAAAAACCGAAATGGGTAAGGCTTAATTTCTGTTTTGTATAGATGAATAAAAAGAGTGAGGGGAAGTGAAAGAAGTATTCTGGCAATTCCAAAAAGAAATTGGATTTTAAACCACATTTTTTTGCCACAAATGTCTGACTTTGTGACTTCGGAATTCCAAAAACCTCCTTTATGATAGCAATTAATTTGCCACTTGAAGGAACTGCAAATAATGTGTGAATGAAAAAATCAAATTCCATTTCTGGCAGGGTAGCTTGCAGTATATATTCGCAAGATTATTCGTGGTAAGCTGAGTTGAATTAATTTCTTGTTTAATTATACCTGCAATCGCTTGTCGGGATCAAATTTTCTGGCCAAGCCGAAATCGATAATTTTAATGCGATTTCCTTCTTTTGTCAGGCAGAGGATATTTTCAGGCTTCAGGTCCAAATGAAGGATGTTATTGCGATGGATGAATTGCATTGCTTCGCAAACTTGTCGTATAAACACTGTGCAGGTACGTTCTGTGAGGACAAATTCATCATCGATAACACGATCAAAAAGTTCACCACCTTCAACTCTGTGGAGAAATAAAAAAGAAAACATTTAAAAATTTGATGGGGTTAGTAGAGGCAAAATTTGAAAAAAATTGCTGTTTTATTATTTGTGGGGGAATGCTTGTTTGGAATGCATATACATTTCTGGAGAAAATTTGTTTTGTTTTTTTTTTTATACATTTTGAGGTTTTGATAAATGGAATATTATACAGAGTTTTAATTAGTTTTTGATGTTTTCAAAATGTTTGTTTTGCAACAATGGCTATTGATTTAATTAATTTTTGATATCGTGTAAACCAAGTTGCCCCTATTAGGGTGGAGTTATAGTTTTGACTGTGACAAGATATTAAACAGTTTTTTTGAGGTCGGGAATAACTGATAGAAAAGGTTTCAGTATAGAAGTGTCAAATTAACCGATTTAGACTTTTAATATCAGAGAAGTACAAAGAAAGTCAAAACCGTAAGTGAGAATCTTTTTGGTTGTCCATTGTTCGCTTAGTTTTCAAAATAATTTACGAAATACCTCAGAAATTCCATCGCTGTGGTTTCGAGACTTTGGTCTCTCTAAAGTTGTTAAATGATTTTAATATACGATTTTTAGTTCTAAAATTTGATGCGAAGTTCAATCTCTGGACCATTTTTTGGGACGAGGCTTTTGTCTCATTAGATTTATTATTTTATGGACTGGCCTACCTGTAAATCTAAATGGCAGATTGAATGTTCAATGTTCATTCCTTCGATTTCGAAAAGTTGCATTTTTCATTAGAGTCAAAATGTGAAAAATTGGAACAAATTCGCCTTTTGAAGGATAAAATTCCCCACTGCCTACATTATTTCAAAAAAATTATTTTGATACGCAATTAAGACTAAATATTCTGTTGGAAAGCATTAGACATAAAGCATAATCTCATTAAATAAATTATTAGTTTTTAAGTAGTGTACATCATTTTGGTCAAAAATTAGTCTTTATGAGCTAAAACTACAAAAGATTGGAAAATTAGGATATTTTTGCTATTTTGCATTTTTGACAACGTTACTTACGACACGCGCAGTATGTTTTTTAGAATATTATTGAACTATAAGTGCCAATAACTGTGCCAAATATCAGTCGGATTTGGGTCACATTGATAAGATTACTGGACTTAAACGTTCTTTATCCTCTCTGTCTTCACACCTATTTTTTTAATAAATGTTGTCATAAATGGGTTTAACTGATCAAGGACGAAATTTCATCGTTCATCATTTAAGTATTTGTATTGTATTTTGTGTAATGATTGACGCAAGGACATTTTTTTACAAAATAAATATAGAATATGAATATTTTCTTTATTTTATTTTAAATGGCATTAAAAAATATTTTTGTTTTTAAACTGGCTGAATTGCTGCCAAAGCTTTCTACAATACTACCACTTTTTCAGTCTAGCATCTACCACTAATACTAATCCATAACGCATCTTTGTAAATATTACAAGCAAAAAAAAAAAAACAAGCGAATTAAATTATGCTTTTGCGATCTATAAGTACAGCTTTTCATGCTCAAAAAAACACCTTACCTTGAATAAATTTTTATTATCTCAACTATTCATTTGTATATTGCAAATATTGCACGAAAACCAGATAAAGAGAAGTGTCCTCCCCAAACTATATTTGGATCGTAATTAAATATATTTCTCAAAAACATAGTTATCCACTTTAAATTAATCTGAACTTTGCACTCCATTGAATACCTACAATGGTTTGGTTCCAAAACAAAATGTCTGACAAAGTTCTAACCCTATTTTGCACCCCTAGAGGACTTAATTTGTAGCTAGACGTGCGGAAACAAAAATGGAGGGCAACAAAAAAAAAGACCTTTGTAAATGTCCAACAAAACCGTGTGCTAGAAAGAACTTTCGAAAACGAGAAAAAAAAATGTTTTAAAAAGGTTCCCAACCAACTTCGTTATAGGTACTCTCGTTTTACTCAAATATAGTAGAATGAACAAACTTTCTCCTAGTTTTTTTTTTCTGCAACTTTTTTCATGCAACATGTGCTTCAAGGGAAATGTGGAAAAGTTGTGTGCCTGTTCTGTTCTGTTTTTTTTTTTTTGTTTGTTTGTGATTATTTTTTCATTTCGTTTCTAACGGTGTGTTAAACTATTTTCTTTAAAATGTAGATATCCTTACAATTCCAGGACGACACACATCATTTTCTGATATTCGTACGCAGCATACAACTGTATGATGAGATGATGCTGCAACGAGTTCATTATTTCCACCTCACGCTCCACATTTCGTCGGTCTTCACGTTTTGGTATAGGTACGAATTTTGCCGCCAATTTTAAGCCACTGGCCTTCTCAGAGCAACGATAGACTGTGCCAAATTTCCCCCTGAGCAAGAAAGAGAAATATAAATTGTTTAATTTTTTTTTTAAGTTTCGCGTTCGCAAGCTCACCTGCCAACTTCGCTAAGCATGTCGTAAATTCCATTGGCATCGACACCTCGTTTGATTGTAACATCGCGTGGCGGGAAGGCAGGTTCAAGGACTAAAAGAAAAAAATGAGGGAAAGAGAACTATTTAGAAGTGTTTATTAAATAATAATAAAAAAAATTTATATTTATGAATCTGTGTACATTAGGGTGGTCCTTATTTTACGCTTTTGCAAATATTTAGTGCGACGCCGCCGCTTCGATTGGTTCCAAATCAGGAAAAAAAAAATACCCTATTTTTTCCATATTTTTATCTCTAACCCTTCCTGGGCCTGTTTTGATAAGAAGTTAGAGCAAGGGTGATATTCTGTGCCAAGTGTTGGGTAAATGGCGGATGTTTGATCATTCATACGTATAAACTTCTTAATGAAATAGGGTCAGGAAGGGTTAGTAATAAAATTTTGAAAAAAATTAAGGCACTTTTTTTCCTGATTTGGAACTAATCTAGGGGGCGTCCCCAATTTTTTTTTTCCTAAGGACCAAACTAATGTACATAATTATATTTTTTAAAAATTTTGTTTAATTTTTTCAAAAGCGTTTTTTTTTTTAGAAAAATATTTTTAAAAAATAGGTTTAACCATTAAGAAGAAATTTAACACAAAACGATTAAACGTTATACGTCGGAAGGAATGGCGTACCTTTGATTAAAAGAAAAGAATTATAGTTTTTATAACAAGAAATCTCCCATTCTAAAGCTTTTTTCACAAAAAAATAACTTATTAAAAAAGTATAAATGTTTGTACAAGTTTCTTCTTTTTAGTAAAAAAATGGTATTCGATTTCGAAAAAGGAAATAATTTTTAAAATGCAAATTCAGAAAATATTGTGTCAAAGACACGTTCCTTTGGTTAAACTGAATGCATTTTTCTAAGTATCTAGATACATTTATTGCAATACATCGCATCGGTACTATATCTACCTTAAGCCAGTATTTCAAGACCAAATTCAGCAACAACTTATCTACTTGAAGTCCTTTTTTTATGCCTTACAAATTTTTCTTCGAGATTTGAAATATGTATAAAAAGATCAAAATTTTAAGTCACCGGATTGTTTGATTTACTGTCATAATAAATTTCAATTTTTGATTCATGGAAGTGTTCCAGAAATGCAGATTTTGGTATATTAAGTAAAACACAATGGAAAACACTTTACATTCCAAAACAAATAACCACCTAACTCAAAAGCTTGATTCTTTCAAAAAGTTGTACCTAGTTTCTGAGTTTTTAAAATATTCAAAAAATAAAGGAAAAGAATAAGATGCTTAGTAGAACTGTAAGTTTCTGCATTCGAGCCAATTTCACAAGAATGCAAATTTTATTTCTAGTTGGATGGCAGCACAGATTTGTTTGAGTAATGTCTATGATTTTATAAATAGAGATAATGTGATATCTTCATTCGTGAAGAAAAGCTCAACAATGATTAGATTTGAATATTAGTGGAGTAACTAAAGCTCAAAATTTGGCAATATTAGGGAACCCGGCCGAACAGCTTAGATTTTGATGATCTTTTTTTTCAAACGTCGGTAATTAAAAATACTTTAAAGTCTATAGATTAAAAATTGCCGGTGTTGCCGTTTTGATTTTTTTAATTTAATTGAAGATTTTTGTGAACAAAAACAAATTTTTTTCAAAAATTTTTCTTAAATTTCATAAATTAATTGATGCCAAAAGATTGTCTAGGAAGTTCAAGGAAAAAAAATATATGGGAGTGAGGGACAATCTTCCATAGTTCAAGCGATAGATGCAATTTTCTTATTAATTGACTTCAAACACAAAAAAAAATATTTGGACACAACGGCAACACCTACAATATTCAAATATACATTTTTTAAAAGCTAGAAGCTTAGTCATATATGTAAAATTAAAATTAAGTTAATTGAATGAACTGCTTTTGAAAGAATGTTAATTGAACTCTGATTTTTGAAAAAAAAAAATTATTGAAAAAATTTTAACATGTCGTTTTTTAAACTTGGTTGTAATATAAAATGCATTTATTTTCAAATTTTTTTGGCCGCATTTATTATTATTTCAAATTATAAAAGGAAATGTCAATATGTATTACGGTTTATGAAAAAAATTAAAAAGTATTTCGTTTTCGAAGAACTTTTTTAATAAAAGTTTTGAAAAAAAATGTAACTTATTTTTTTTTTTAAAGTTCAACATCTAAGCATTAAATTATTTTTTATTCATTTAATAACCCTTACTGTTGAAAGTTAAATAGCAAAAATTTAAAGTTCCTATTTACCACAGTCTTTGAGAAAATTAATTATTTCAATGCAAAAATTCAGTTAATAAAAAAAAACCATTGAAATTGAAGTAATTTTTCATTTTTTTCAAAAGTGTGATATATTTTACCTTTTTTGCTTCGAAATTCAACTTATAATATTTATGGCCAAAAATTTTTTTTAAATAAATTCATATTTTATTAGAAAAAGTTTGGAAAAAAGTCATTTTACATTTTTCTAATAACATTTTTTTTTTTAATTCTGAGTTTGAGGACCATTTTTTCAAAAAGTCTTGATTAAATTTAGTGGATTTAAATTTAAGAGATATGAATGAGCTTCTGGCTTTTTAAAAATGTATTTTAAAATATTGTAGGTGTTGCCGTTGTTTTCAAAATATTTTTTTTGTGTTTGAGGTCAGAATGTTAGAAAATTGCATTTATCGCTTAAACGATGGAAGATTGTCCCTTACTGCCTTTTATATATTTTAATTAAATTACTAGAGAATCTTTTGCTATCATTTGTTTTATGAAATTTAAGCAAAAAAAATGGTTTTGTTAAAAAAAAATTAATTTTAATTTTAAAAAACAATACGGCAACACCGGCAATTTTTAATCTATAGACTTTAAAGTATTTCTAATTACCTACGTTTGAAAAAAAAAAATCGTCAAAATCAGAGCTGTTCGGCCGGGTTCCCTAATAATTTGCTTTAGTTACTCTACTATATTGTGAAAATCAATTTCAGTAACAATCCATTGCTTATTAAGAATATTTTCAAATTTTTCTTAATAACTTTTCTATTTAAAAGGACAAAGACCAAATGCCAATAGTGTATAGATACAAAACATGTATAGTTAAATCTAAAAACATATAAAAAACCCGTTACGTAAATCATGTGTGTTAAATAAAATAAAAAAAATATATACCAGGCAAAAGTTCATATTTCTATTTGAACAAAATGTAAGCCAGTCATGTAAAAACTACTAAATTCAACTATTCAGAAATATTTTCAGGTAAAAAAAAATATAACAAAAAATAACTGTCAGAGCAAATGAATAGTTTACGGTTAGTTGCCTTGTCACATTCAGGCTATAAAAACATCGATTAGATAGAAAATGATTTATTTTCCTAGCTGCACAAAAGCTGGTCAATTTATCCTCAATTAAAATCAACAATTTGTATACGAATTGGCATTTTCATTTGCAGCTACATATATATTAGGTGTTACTGGCTTCAATGAAAATTCATTTTTATTGCCAAATAGTTGGAATAAAGTTATCAACATGACTAGCAAAATAATTGCATTAGTTCTTATTGTGTTTGTGTTTCAGGTAGGTTGATGTTGAATAATATTGATTCGTTGTTTCAAATTAAAATACATTTTTTTTTTTCAAGTGCATGGTAGAAAATTCTCAGTGTACTATAATGAGTTGTATCCCATTATCTGGCATTACAGAAAATGAAGCAGTGGCACTTTTACACCGAAATTTAACTCAAATTACACCAAAAATCAAATGTTTTGGAGCTTGTATGGTAGAAGACTTGCATTTAATTGATGGATGCAACTTGAAATATGAAGAAGCTAAACTAAATTTTGACTTGGAAGGACAATCAAATATGACTTTTGCTTTGGATGAATGCAAGAATAGTATTCATAGCAGTGAGCGCTGTGAGTGTGGGTATGAATTGTTTAAGTGTATGGATGATGTTTTTAGCAAAATGTAAAATTTTTCAAACAGAAAATAAAAAAAAAATATATATTATTCAAATCAAGAATATCACCCACATATTATAAAATAAATTAACTACATTTTAAATGTTCAATAATAAACATGCACCTTAACTCTTGAGCATAAAAATTGATTTTTTTTCTTTAATTCAGTATAAAAATTGTTGGTTTTGCACTGTGGTTTGTTTGCCCAAGATTTTTTCGCTATCCTACCCTTAGTTTAGAAATTATAGGAGCATTTAGTTTTTATTCACCTAAAAAAAAAAAAATAGTACGCATACACCACAGTGACTTTTTTTTATTTATAATTTAGAAAAAGTAAATCCACTGGTGTGGGCACTGTGCCCCAAATGTTATTAATTTATTTGATTTAGGATTAATGTAGTCCATATAACATTCCTGTTAAGAAGCTTAAGTTGATTTGTTTTATTTTACGTTAAAAGCCACAAAATACAAATATTTTTTTTCACGTGTAAAATTCATTGATTTTTTTGGTTTGCCATATGAGCACCTAGAAAAGCTACATGCTTAGTATATAATCTTTTCAAACTTTTTCGAAAGGAATAAATATAAAATGTTGTGTGAGGTGATTTCTTTTTCAGTACACGAATAGTACTTTTTCAACCTTTCTCAACAAACTATGGTAATTTGGAGCTTCAAGTCAGAATTCTCAGTCAAATAAATAACATTTGAGGAGTGGATTTATTTTATCTAAATTATAAATTTAAAAGGTCACTGTGGTGTATGCGTACTTTTTTTTAGGTGAATAAAAAATAATGCAGTTTTAAATTAACGATTTTTTCATAGGAAAAAAGTATATTTTTTTCGGTTTCTGATATGAAAAAAAGTTTTTTATAATTTTTTTTGTTGTTGAAAAAAGTTGAATAAAGAGAAAAAGTTGGGCTAGCGTGGGCAAACGAACCACAGTTCAAAACCAACAATTTTTACACTGAACAAAAAAAAAATATTTTTTCTGATTTTTTAGGTAAACAAAATAATTCCTTTATAACTTTAGAACTGCGGGTGGGCTAACGAAAAAGAAATCTTGGGCTATCCTGGGCTAAACTAGGGCAATCGAACCAGGTGGGTTTGAAAAAAAGTTAGCATTTGGTGCCAAATTCACATAGACAAGCCTTACTTAAGACTATATAAAGTAATAAATTTAACAACATGAAATAAAAATTACTAAAATGTATTAATTTATTAAAATACCAAAAAAATGTCTGTTAAAAAAATTGAGTTAGAAAATTATTTATAATTAATTTTGGATGTTTCGACTTTGTTGACCTATACCTTTATTGGAAATCACTTACATAAACTGAATAGTGAGTATTGCGGTAGAGTTAACCTTGCGATTCTTAACTTACTAAGAAACACCGCCTTGTAATCATGTATTAATAAAACTATGGTTAAGTTTACTAATATTTAGAATAATGTCCTTTTTCCGCACATTTCTTCTTTAAAATACATAATTAAATCATCATGTTTTTTTTCTGAAAAATGAAAGTTCGTTTATCAATTTATTATTTTAATTTTAAATTATAAATATTTATCCTTCTTTTCTTTTCAATTAAAATAAACGGTTAACCAACCAATTTTGATGGCAATATCTATAAATTATTCATTACAAGGCGCCAATAAACTAATCGACAAAAATTAATTTTGGTTTGTTCACTTTTGTTTTCCTTCTTTTTCTCCCTTTGCTTTATTTTTCTATTTTTTTTTTTCTTTTTGTTTTTGGTGTAAATTCCTATTTTCAAGGTGTTAGTGGGTGTATAATTAAATTTATTATATTTTGCTGTCGCCAAACACATTCAGATAGATTAATAAAGTTAAATGTGAAAAAATTTCAAATAATTTATTTTTTTTTCAATATATTTTTTTGTATCTAAAATTAACATTCATTTTTGTTAATTTGTTCATGATGTTTTTTTTTTTGTCAGAGTAAATACCACATGGGAATGATGATGTGGTTTTTGTTCTATTATAAAAATTTAATTAATAAATAGCCAATTAGGAGTACATACAATATTGTTTATCGATTTTTCAATAATTTTCAACAAAAGATTAATGATTGGTTGATGGTGGTTACATTTTTTTTTGTGTTTTAATGTTGTGGGGGGAAATTATTAAGAATTAATTTTGATAATTGAACCTTAAATGAGCGATAATTTGTTGTTAAAATAATAAGATTTTAAGATTTGTTTTCCACAGGAAATGCATAAAAATAGGGTGATTTAAAAAAAAAACCTAAAACAAAAAAAAAATGTCATCACAACCCAAAACTGTCTGTCATCGCGAGTGTCATCGTACCCGTCAACGGGTGGACAGAATTTGAATTTTTTGTTGACGACCACACGACAAGTCACCCTTGGAAAAGATTTTGACTTCATTTTAACGGCTAGAGTCAACGCGTTAATCGATTTCGTTGAACGTCTAATCCTAGTTTTATGTTTTCCTTAAGTAAACAAAAATATAAATTAATTCTCTATAAATACTAATATAATAGCTTTGAAAGTGACATATATATACTTGACCCTCTCGTCTCGTTTTTCTCGAATAAATAAGTCACTTTTAAAAAGTTTTTTTTTTTAATTCATATTTACCAGCAACGAGTTTCAAAATTTCCAAAAATTTATCAATTTGTTACCATTTTTATTAAACAAAATTGTCTTCAACTTTTATTTTCAAATTCGAAGTGAAATCGCAACATCAACTGAATTCTGAAACAAACTGAAACTTTTCAAATTCTTTTTCGAATAACCTTCGAGCAACCTCAAGAGAGCTAGCAAAATAGTCATAGACATTCAAGCTTTGCACACACAAAAAATACCTTTTCAATGTTCTGTTGGGGAAAAATTCTTTTAATACTTAAACAAAATAACCAAGGACCCACCTTATTTTCTTTCTTTTTTTAGCAATAAAACAAAGGATTTAACTCCAATCACGTGACTGACTCAAGGAAAAGACATCATTGCAGGAGTTTTACATCTCGGCCTTGGCTTGGAAGAAGCCTTAATCATAATAAGTAAAGACGTTAATGAATTGAAATAGGCGAGTGCATCACAGGATTAAACAGACTGAAATGACCATAAATGCCTATACACACAAACAAAAGTCATATCCAAAGGGCTTTTAGTCAAATGAAAGGGATGCTGCAGAAAAATGCCCCCAGACCCTAACCCTCACCCTTGTTCATATTCAACTCCGATATGACTTACAAGACAAACACATATGTTCTATCCCGCGCCGCGCTGCTGGCACTGCTGTGGCGCATTGTATGCCACGCTGTTATCTCCTGTGGGGCAATCTATGGTCGAGAGAATGTGTGTGGTTGGTTTGGCTCCGAAAGGATGAAGGATCCTTATGATGACCTGCCATGCATGCAAAATTATGTGGCAGATATGGTTGTACGCCCAGTGGCTGAACTGGCTCCATCCATCTTGCTATGTGTGTGTTCAGCATTCCTTGCAACAGGGTTAGTTTTTTGTGGGACAAGGTTATTCGGAGGAGCATGGGGGCAGGTCGAATGAAAAGAATTCACTTTCAAACCAGGGATTATGTTTTAGCAAAAAAAAAAAATTTCTAAAAAGAAGAGTCTTTGCATTCTGAATTAACTCTGACTCTTGCAGGATGTCACCAAAGGATAGAGAGAGAAAATTAATAGCGAAATGTAAATCCTTTCATCTTTGAACTTGTCTTTGTTGATATAGAAGGATAATAAGGTTCTTTTTTTTTTTTAGCTAGTGGTGATGTTTGTGGATATGTATGAGTACCAACTCACGCAAGACTGAGATTCGTGTGCTACGACCTTGAGCTGGAATAGTCAATGATCAAGCTTCAGTTATGTAGAAATAGAATATAAGATTTTTTTAGACTATACGATCAATTTAAATAAGGAAATGGTGAATATACCACCTAACAGTAAATAGTAATACATTATTTCTTATGATGAACAGTTTTAAAATTAAGAGGATATAAATAAAGTTCATCATACAAACTTTATTTCAGAACAAATCAATTTAAGAGATTGTGTGCCCTAACTACAAGGGCCAATATTTTAACACTAAGTTGTCTTGTTATATTTTTGCAGCAAGACAAGGTTGGTACCATATTGAAATTCCCCATAAAATAAAAAAAACAATGGTATTTCATAGAGAAAACTCAACAAATGATACGAATGTGGTAAAGTTGTAGTGTAATCTATTATTTCTCATTAAGTATGAGAGAAATAATTGTCAAGAACAGGATTAATTTTATAATACTCCTCTTTGGTTCCTTTATTTCAACTTTTAAAGTCTGAAATCTGTACCTCAATTGAGTTTTCTTCAACATTATCCATAATATTTAAATGAAGTGTTATCCTTTGACAATATAAAATAACATAATTTCAGTTCCCATCCGACAATTTAATTAATAAATCATTGGATACGAATTGGCACTCCAATTTAATTAAAGCGTCCGTCGGTCGTCGTCCTACGAAAACATCTTTTCAATATCTATCTAAAAGTATCTTGTTATAATATCCAAAACCCGTTTGCATGAATTAATTTTCTCTGGCACAGGTCCTGCCCAAATTAAATCGAAAGACATTCCCAACATTCCTGTCAGTCTCAATGGCACTTCAATACAAAATTTAGTTACAACTTATAACCTCAATTAGGTCTTTCGTTGCCATGGCAGAGCCGTTATAGCCATTAACCTCGTTCAAAATATATTCACCCAATACAAATGGAGTGAGGGGAACTTAATAGGGAAGTGCACCCCCTTTTTTTAGTGGTTTACCGGAATTTTCGGATTCACTGGCTTTCTCACCTTTGGAACCCTTTTAATCGAATCAAAATTGCTCGAAAGGCTTTCGGGGAGAGATACATTCCGCTCTCAAAAGTTTTTTTTTTGTGTTTCATTTCTATATTCCCCTTTTTTTTTGTTCAAAAGAATACTTAAGGGTTTGTATAGGATTTGGGAAGCCATTCAGATCGTTTTTTATCAAATTCCATTAGCTTTTCGCTTGGGATTACAGTGAACCCGTACATTTCTCTTTCGATAGATCTTTGAGTAGATTAAACTTTATTTTCTTGTTCCCTTTTTCTTCTTCTCGAAAAGCAATTCTACATGTCGTAGAATTGAAACCAACATAGTTAATACAGTGAATTCTCCCATAGCCTTAAGCGGGGGCGGTTGAACTTTTGCAAGCACTTATTTAAATAAATTCAAGGATCTAATCAAATTTTAGTCTGTGTTATTTTGCCTCTGGTGTTTGCCTTTAAAACTTTACCTAAACGCGCGGGAACGTGTAGCATTGAAATTAATTATTAAGTCAAAACTTTAAATTACCTTATTAAAATTCATTAATGAAAGGATTCAAACGATTGGTTTTATACAAAGACATCTCTTTCAATTCATTAACAGGAATAAAATTTGAGCATTTGAAAGATAATAAAACCATTTGTATAAACAAAAACCTAAAAGTATCCTTTTTTGGATTATTTCAAAAACTTTTCTTCTAACAAAAAATCTATTGCAGTACCAATTTCCCTTTTTTTAATAAAATTCAAAACCACTACTTAGAAAATCTGTATATAATGAGGAATTTTACTGTTGGTATACTTTTGAGGTAGTTTACTTCATTCGGAAGAGAAGCAGCAAAGTATGAAGATATTCTCTCGGAAAAAGCTTCATTTATATTTAATTGTAGTTTAATGGCATAAGGGGGGAATAAGTGTGTTCCACAATTGTACACCTTTCCATAGTGTTTCACTGATTTAGTGGTGTTCTTGTTGAGTTTCTGGGGTATCTGGATGCAAGTGTGGAATAATTTCACACTTTGTGCGCGAAAAAGCACTTGAAATAATAATAAGAAGAAGAGAAGAAGTAGTATACCAGATTGGAGGGTTTAATTAGAATGCTAAAGTGGTAGAACACACATATTAATGTGTGTTCTTAGTGGTTATACTCTTACCCCATTGTGTGACTCAATTAGAACTTTTATGTAACCAATTGCAAGTTGCAATTGGAGAAGCACTCCATATTTATAAAAAGTGCGACATTCTTATAGAGCACGTCAAATGGCATATCTTATGCGCTTCGGTGCTATTGCTAATTAGGAAAGTTTTTATGTTTTGTATATTTTCAAAGAAAATGTATGTATGAACTTTTATTATATGAAATTGTCAGAGATTGCAATTTGATGTAATAATTTATGTGTTTTATATACTTTCTATCAAGGTAATTAAAGTTATAAGACTTAAATTAAAGAAGAAGGTTAAGTTTACCATTTTTGTATGAATAAAGAGAAATATGTCTCAGTACATAGTACAAAATAGATACCTTAATTCAATATTAACTAAGCTCATTTTATAATTTTAATGAAAGTAAAAAGTAAAAAAAGCAGTTCCCCGTTAAAAAAAAAAAAAATAGAAAAAATCCACTAGCTACATGAATTTCGAAGATAAGATCACAATTTTAATAACATTAACGAAAATGCTTTTGGAAACAATTTTTTTTTTTTTAATTAAAATCAGTTGAATAGCTTAATGAGATAACGCCGAACTTAAAAATTCGTCACTATCACATTTTACGAAAGCAAAATAACACTTTACCTTTTTTTACTTTTTCGCACTGAAATAAATCCGAACTGATCTAAAAGAGAAATAAAACCATACAGAATTAAAATATTAAGTATTACTTTACTTAAACAATGAGGTCAGCTCCGTAGTTGGACTTTCTTACTATTAAAGTTGGCATAGGAAATGGCAAATTCTTTTTTTTATCAAGTGATACAAGGCTAAATAGGTTTAAGTCGTAACAAGTGGCCACTATGGCGTATGTGAAATATTTTTCTGATAGAAAAATTCGTATGGCTTATTGTGAGGGTTCCTAATCATTAAATCCGTCCCTATCAAAAACTTGTCGTTGTTCCATAACTTCCTCCTACTCCTGGCCGGGCAGTTGTCATAACGGCATTTGCAAAAATGCAAGCATAAAAATAATTAGGCCTCAAAATCTGTGTTAAGTAATTATTAAGACTTAAAATTTGAAGT
Source organism: Episyrphus balteatus (assembly GCF_945859705.1). Classification (NCBI taxonomy): domain Eukaryota; kingdom Metazoa; phylum Arthropoda; class Insecta; order Diptera; family Syrphidae; genus Episyrphus; species Episyrphus balteatus. Next base: position 28,690,503 of record NC_079137.1, on the reverse strand, counting down.
ACAACTTATGCCAAATCAGAATCTTCCAGTCAATGTTGTTCTAAATAAATCTTGGGTACAATTTTTTAAAATCAATATTTTGAAAACCATATTCCCACAGAAAAGGTTTTAGGTTCCAATTATTGGAAATTTTATGACACCTTGTTTTTAACAGCCTAGTCTTAGGAGCTAAAATCACCAAATACTACCTAAGATAATAAACAACTACAATGTCTGGAATTAGAACTACCGGATTTGACACTGCCTTTTTTACAGACTCGGCAAGATTAATGAACAAAAAACTAGAGTTATTGAACAATAATACAAACTGAATACAGAATGATAAATCTCCAATTATTTAGTTATGTTTAAAGCTTCTCTGAATGAAAACAAATACTTAATATACTGCTTAATATACAAATACTTAAATCCAGGTAACTTATTTCACCATCAATTGAAATGAATAATCAAATATTCTTTAATATTATTGTTTTAACAAATACTTATGAACCCCGTTGCAGTAGGTTCTTATAGGTACTCTTAACAAAACTTTTAATCCTTAACTACATCCAATAAAATTTTCTTGCTTACAAATTTTAATTTCTTGTTCTAATTCTCACAAAGGTCAAGGCTGTAGTCAAAAATAAATTAACACCCAAGTTGCGGAAACAGACATGTTTACAAAAGTTGCAAAGGAATTCCTTGTTTAATTAAACTTACTCGCCACCCATCTCCACCACCAAGACATCGCATCATCAAAACACTGCCACACCGGAAGGAAAAAACTTATAGCAATTTGCAAATAAACGGCCAAAGTTTAACTAAACTGACGATGGACAAAAAAAATTACGTATACACCCCAGTGGCCGCTTTGATTTCCCACAATTTGAATCTGTTTCTGAATTTCTTCTTCTGCTTTCTGACGGAAAACATCAAAAATTTGTTTTGTAAACGAGAAACAAGTGAAGGGGAGGAACATCATTCACCCCCGTTCTAAGTTTTAAATAAACTTTCTCTCAAAATCCGTGCGTCACATGCAGCAAAACACAAATTATTCCGCAATTCAATTCGTGTATTTATAATAAACACACCGAAACAGAAGAACATCGTGCAAGATGAATGAATGAACCAAAAAACTTTTATTTTACTTTTTTTTTTTCATATTGTCCGCTCTTATAATAGAGGATACGTACACAATTTGAAGAGTTTTCATACAAAAATGTTGACATTCCATAGATATTTCTCGACTCGGTGTACATTTATTTATGTGCGTGTGTGTGTAATTATATTGAGAAGAACTAGTGCACTGAACTGCATAGATTCTGTTTTTAATTAAAACAAAAGCAAGTCAGAAACTTACGCAGACAAATCAGATCGACCCGTCACGTCCCTGCCCGGCTGGCCCCTGATAAAAGGGAACAAATATAATGGGGCGGTAACCGCCTTTAGCACTAGAAGTATTTTGCACCCTTCACATCTACAACAGCCTGATAGAACGTTAAGTTTTTTGTTTCCATAGTTCATCATCATCATCGTCGTCAGGAGTATATGTAACTACTGACCTCAAAAATGCTGTTTCTAACGTTTCGGATTGCGGGAAGTGTACTGTGGCAAGTACACACACACATGAACTAGAAAGTAGACAGCAGTTTTGAGCGCCAAGGAATTTTGATAATTATAAAAGCCAGCATGAATATGTTGATGACGATGATGATGATGATGTTGACGACTAGGAATATTGTGATGTTGATGCGAATTATGTTTTACATGTGGCCATATCAGTCCTAATGAGGCAAGCTGGGTATCTAGAGTCAGCAGAGAGACAGTCAGACAGTGCCCGGACCTGGTTTTTTCTTGTAAAATAGCACGACTGCCGGAGTAATTATGTGACAAGATGCCAACATTCTTAATGGTCAGACTTGGCCAAAAACAAAACACAACAAAAAAAAATAGCAAAACGGAATATTTTGAATATTTGCGCAACTGGTGGGTTTTTCATAATAAATTTATGTTTTCAGAATGTGAGCTTGATGTTTTTTGTTTGGTGATTAATTTAAAAAAATTAATTAGGACAATGGTTATTGCAAGTTCTTGTATGTTGGTAATTATTTTACACAAATGAGTAATTGTGTTAATTTGTAAATGTGTAAGTGTGGATTTGGAGGAACAAAAATAAATGAGCATTTGAAGAGCTCTTGTGAAATAAAATCGAAGCAAAAATGAATGAATGATGAGAATCATATATTATATTGAACATTTTTTTTTTGAATAAGTTTTAAGACGAGACAAGACAGACAGTTTATTTTTCAGTTTATGGCATATTTTTAGACGGGTAACATTGATGTTAGACAAGACAGAAAGAATCTCTGAAAAGAATGTGCTGCCAAAAAATAATTTTAGATGACGTGTTTTGGTTTTGTTTAAATATAAAATCACATTTGCCTTTATTTAGAAAAAATGAGCTTAAAAGGTTTAATAATTTCAAACTAGCCAAAAAAAAAAAATAAAAAAAAAATTTATTTATGGAGCATAACTTATAAAACCCTTTTAAAATTCAGAAAAGAATTCTTTTGAGAAATTAAAATAAAATTTAAAAACATTATAAAACTTTGGTTTAAATTTACAATAACTTCTTTTAAATAATTTTGACCTACAAAAAAAAAAAAAGTAAAGGTACCATTAAATTTTTGTGTATAACAAGGAATTTTTAGAGAAAACAAATTAAAATCTATTGAACCTAAAATGTTCAATAAATTAAAAAAAAAATTAGTAAGCCATTATAAAGGAAATATTACCCGAAACTAAGTTTCAATTAAATTCATTGCTGAGTTTTCAAAAAATTGAATTTTCAAAAAAAAAAAACAGAAGTTATTTCAAAAGTAGGACATTATTTGCCATATTTTTTTATTCAAAATCGTTGGAGCTCTTTCTGAGAAAAACGAAACAATGTCCATTTTGGTCACATAATATCCTTAATTTTGGTCCTAAAAACGTTTCAATTTCCCTTCGAGAGAATTACCATCGAATTTAAAGTGATTTACTTAAGTGGTTTAGGCTGCAACTTGAAATAGAGATAGACACACAGACGGAAAGACAAACAGATAAGCAGAATTGCGAGAATCAATATTTTTCATTCTCTATCCACGTTCAGATTACTCAAGATATAGCCTGATTAATAGATATGATTCGAAAACACGACTTAAAATTTAAAAAAATAATACCCGAAAACTTATCCATTTAAATTTTTGAAAATGTGATTTCCAAGGTCAGCCTCCTCAGGAGGTTGAATTACATACGAAAAAATAATTTTTGGGTATAAACAAGTGTTCTTCTTTAATAAAATTTTCAGTGTTTATCTTCATTCAATTACCAAAATTAAATCTTTCAAAGAGTATCTTATTAGCGGATTATACTTTGGTTCATCTTCATTACTTATTCCAAAGTTATGACCTTTTTTTTTTGCTTATTTAAGTGTAAAATAAAATGTTCAAATTGTTTTTAAGACTTTAAAATAAAACCTCGGAATATATTGCCTTAGTTTCTAGAACATAAAACTACTCTTTACAAGTTTTTAATATCGTTGGCCTTCAAGCTTACAAAATAAAATTGTAAGGAAACAAAAAAAAAACTCATCTCTTTTCATTGGCATAAAAAAGGATAAAACCCACAGTTGCCTTCCACTAAATAGCAGAAAATATCCTTTACTCGGTCGCTTTTCTTCATCTACAAAAAAAGAAAGAAAAAAGAAATCCTAGTTCAGAGTAGTGGCTATAGTTGAATGTGGCAGGCATTTCTGGTTGCTTTCTACACCTCCCTTTCCGCTCTTCATTCATCCAATGTCGACATTGCCATTCCACAATCGCATCTTTTAGGCTGTCGTAATCTTAAAGAGATTTTTCTGGGAAAATTTTTCAATTTAATGTAATACTTTTTGGTTAGGAAAGTAACATACATATACATTACATAGGTACAAGTAGTTTGAAAGAACTTGAAAAAAGATTGCAAAGATGAAAAAGTATGCTTTCATTTTGTAGGTAAACTGCATGTCACTTGATAGTTTTTAATTTTTTTTTTTATAAAAAAAAAAAACGGTTTTGAAATAATTTTCGCAGGGAAATTTGAAGATATGTTAATAAGTAAGAAATAAAAAAAAAATATCTGTTTATTGTATAAAGGACAAACTAATTTTAAAAAGTCAGCATCAAGACAGGGAATGTTTATAAACTTATGCTGAACCTTCGATAACTTTACAGACCTTTTCTCTGAGACGAACAGTGATCTAAATCATTTTATTAGAAATAAAAAGGCTTGCAGATATGGGATTAAATGAAGACGGGCCGTCGTCGGACGACTCAAGTATGTTTTTTGTTAATTGAATCCAATCTAATTAAATAATTTTAAAGTTTTTTATTCTTGTAGGTACCTACCTGTTTTTCAAAATATTTATACAAGTTGGTACCAATCAAACAACATAGAGTGTATTGTAATATATGGACTCTTGAATGGGAAAAAAATTTACTATTAATTATTCATTGCAAGTCGGAGTCCTCAAAAAGTTAGAATTTTCATTAGGAGTGGTGTGCAGCAGGGGTAACGGGCACTGAAGACATAGCCTCTTCTTAAATGAATCACTTACGTACATAAAAACGAGCATAACAGCGTATTTTTCACTTCTTCAAGATTTTTGTTTTTTTTTTTGCTTTCTTCTGCCATTATGGATTATGTTAAAGACTTCGCCGTTTGTACTTATTTAGAAACCCATTGAAGCTCTTTTAAGTTAAGAGCTTTTTAAGCCTCTACGCTCGCCTTGTAGCAAATTAATTCGCATACTAAATTAAGTGATGAGAATTAATTTTAAAGCAAAATCTTAAGTTAAGGCGCAATAAAGACATTAACAACGACGATGAAAACAGGAAGAAGGAAGAAAAAATAAAATAACAAGCACTACTCTTGGCCTATTTAGTCATGGCTTAAACACACACTCATTAGTCCTAAGTTAATTGCTGTCAAATGCAAATTTGAAATTTCAATCTTCACACATACATACACACACATGAAATGCACATACATAATAATTGTTATTGTGCAAATGTCAACATTTGACGTTTAGTGTCCAAACAGAGAGGGTATCTGCATTGCCACGACAGAAACATGGAGTTCACATACAAAAAGCATAAGAAAAAAAAAAAGGATAAACTTAATCTGTTTGCATTTTAAATGAATATTTAAGCGAAAAATGTCTACAGGAAGTCCTGGTCTGGATGGTACATAGGAAAAAGATAGAGGGATATTAAGAAGAGAAGGAACGAATTTGAGATAGAATAGCGTAAAATAGCGGCACGCGATGAATGGACGCATAACTGAGTAGCAGACGTTGTCGTCGCTGTGATAAAATTATGATGTCCATGCTCTGTTTCCTTCCGTTCATCCTTCCTGATGGTGTTTTTTTTTCTTTTTCTTCTTTCACTCTTTTGGTATTGTTAAGTGTGAGGTTTTTCGTGCAAAACGCCAGAGCCAGACATGGAAAAAGAAGGATTATTCTATTTCTTGGGAACTGAACTGAATTCATTAATTTTGTGTCTGTCATCATTTTATTATTTGTTGAGGTAGTTATGAAGACTACAAAAGAACCGAGATAAAGGGAATTAGAGGGATAGCATGTGTTTAGTAAAGAATAGAATTACCTGATGTTTGATTTTTCATAAGAAATCAAGGCCATTGTGATTGTAAGATTGAAATTATTGTCTGGTCTTGGCGGAAGTAAAGGAAAAAGCATTTTCAAGTCTGAATCTTTTTGACCAGTTGGTTCTTTGGTTCTTTGACCATTTCAAAAATAAGATTGATAAAATAAATTGCGAAAGCCTATAGTGACCCGTATTCTCAACCATATATCTACGTGTGTAATAAGTTTGCCATGAGTAGTCAAGTATGTATCTGTTGGGGTCGAACCCAGAATTTTCGGCGTGGCAGTCCTTCAAAGTTTAATTTAACCATTAGGTTACGATTTTTTTTTGCACACTGCAGGCATGTAGGTACTCAAAACAGCTTTCCAAATTCTCTACTCGAGAACCGAAAGACTTGTTTATTTTTTTTTCTAATTGCTTGTTTTACCTATTTTATGACCACGTTAGTTGATTGAGATTAAAACATTGTATAAACATCGAATTTCGGCAATGTTCAAAATACTGCTTAAATACCCTTACCCATTTATTCCCGAAAAAATAATCGCAAGATGAGCTCGATGTCCAAGTACCAATCGTGCAAAATGATTCCTTACAAAGCCCCGTACGGCGTATTCGATTCTAGATACCCGGGATGCATCCAATTCAAATTCAGAATATGCAATATTGCGTTCGAATACTCGAAGCTTTCGCATATTCGAAGCACAAAATTGCTAACGGAAAGAGTAGGTATTTAATAAATTGTATGGTGGAATAGGAATAATGGCGAATTAGGAATAATGGACCAGATTTTGGTTAAAGTTAGATTCAAATGAAACAAATAAAGAAATGTTCGTTCTGGTGAACGTTTTTAGTTCAATTTAATTTTTTCACATACAGTTAACACTACAACAGTATTTACTGATTTTTCCGAAACCAGTTTACCAGTTATTGTCTCAATTTTGTAATGTTTGCAAAATAGATGGTATTTAATTTTTTATATTTTGTTTAAAATAGTTGTACGACATAGTGCAACTTTTCCAATTAGCCTCTCTGTAAAGTTTCTCTCAGCAAATGCAAACAATAGAGTGAATTCATTCTAGGTGATCTATATTTTATGTTTTAATAGAATAAAATAAAATGAAAATAAATATCTAATTGCTGTTATTTTCATAATTGTGTCGATAGCACCAATTAGCAGTCGTAACTTATTTTTATCAATTTATCTGTTTATAAATCTGTTTCAGTATTTAAAAAAAAAATGTTTACGCATCTGTTGTAACCTTCAACTTTTGATAAGTTCAACGAAGACAATGACCGGCATTAAATTTTTAAATTGTTTAAAAAAGCATTAAAATGCACAGGCATACCTTCAAATTGTTTATACAAATTGGAGGTATAATTAATAATTTGATTTTATATTCTACATAAATTGTACTTGTACATACATATGTTTGAATAATAAATTTTAATTTATAACATGGAAAATGAAAACATGACGATGCGATGTACCAACAAAATTTGCGTAAATAATTTTGTTTTAATATCTGAAAACATTGTTTTCAATCAAATTTACTTATACAAACAATTTTTGTATTTTTATTTTGTTTTCAAGCAAAGATATAAATTAAAAAATCAAAAAAAAACAAATTCGCGTGAACAAAAAGTTCGTCAAAGGTCAAAATTTTTCATTATTCTAGGAATCTTAAAGACAGAAAAACGCTATTAGAGTCTTTCCACCGTAAACACTATTTCACTAAATTTAAAACGTTGTAAACGTTATTAATTTGTAACGCTATTCTTGTCAATTTTTTTTGAAATAATACACTTATTATAAAAACTTGGCATTTCAGCAAAATTTGGAGAAACACTGACTGGATTTAAACTTTTATAATACAAGATCCTGACATACATCGAAATTGGCTCATCGAGTTTGACATGGCAAACCCGACTCCCAATAAGTGTCGGAGTTGCCATGCATTACCTAACAAGCAAGATTTTTGATTCTAACTGTGATTGAATGTAATGTACCTACACATAAGCCCAAATGTATGTAGGTTATACTGTTGCATGAACTTTGACATAAGGATGCCCAAACTTAAATTAAAAGAAAACTGCTACTCTTAAGCCTAGAAAAAGAAAACCTTGTTTAAGAATTGATCACAAATAAAAAAATCCTTAAACAAATAGGGCAATATTTTAATGAGTGAATCAGACAGTTTTCTATCCTAGAAGAAGATGTCTTTTTATTTGTATCCAATATTATTTTTGTTTTGCATACGAAACTCAAAGCACTAAGAAAATAACAAAAACTTAATCCAAAAAGATACTTTTGGATGAAAACATCTGTGTTTTCTGCAACCTAATTTGCTATTACTATCCCTACTAAGTACTTTACTTACCCTTAATCACAGTGACAAGACAACTAAAACTTTTAAACACAGTTCATCAATCAAACAAGTAGGTAAAAGTAGGTGTGTAGATACCTTCATACATACTCGTTCATAAAATCTTGAAACTATCAACATTCCCCAAACGCATCGGTTTTGTACGTTACTTGGGTTCTAATTTTTTCCTCTCCCCCCTTGTATACGTTCTGATTGCAAAACATTGAAAAATGAACTCATTTTCAATTCAACACCTGAGTGACTGGAATATTGGGAGCAACACTCATTAAAAGTAAAATCTCATGACTTTGTAAGATTTTCAAGAAACTGTTTCAACACATTGGCAGTTCTAAAGTTTTAAGAAAGTTTAGGTGATGGAGAATCTCTCAATGTACATGGAATATAAATAAAAAATACATGTTAAACAAGGATAAACTTGTTGAGTGGATGCTTAAATGGGTAGTATAAACATCTTGTTCTTCGTCGAAGCAAAATCCTAGTTGACTTTTGAATATAGTCGACAGCGTCGACGGAGTATATACGTTTTTGGTATATATTTCTGTAGATAAAACAGTGTTAGTAAGTGCGAGGATGACTATGATGAAATGATGCTTTAAGGAATAAGGATATCCTGGAGCATTTGTTTAGCATAATTTGAACAGAACATCCTTCAGCACCTGTAGCACCTACACAAGAATGTGTAATATAAGACAAGATTCAACGCTGTTTGACAATAGCTATGAATATACCTTCAATCTGTCTGAGTATAAATTTTACTCAAGAAACATGCAAGGGTTATGCACTCACTTGTTCACGGTTGTTTTTAAAGATTCTTATTGAGTTTAATTATAGACTTAAACGGTTCATTAACAAGCAAGATGGCATGCATGATGCATTAATATTATTCACAGTCAGACAAAGTAAACAACAAATTGTTTTTTGTTTTTTATCTGAAAATGTTTTTAAAATAAATCCGTTTTTTGTTTTGTTTTCGAATTGGCACCAAAAAAATGCTATAAAAATATGCACAAGATCAATTAGTGAATTAATTCGAAAATTTTTTACTTTCATGATATTTTTCTTTAAAAACACAAAAATTTTATATTTAATTATTCAGTATAAGTATAAGCAAACTGTTTCTCCAGACACTATCTTTAGGAAAATATAACCCTTAACTGTTAAAACAATGAGGGTAGGTCACCCTATGGCGGGATCTTTTACTATAAGTGCAAAAATAATTTTCTAAAGTAATTTTAGAAATAATAAATCAACAACTTAAGTACTTGGGAATGAAATGAGTAGTTGCTCCCTGTTAGCGAAAAATATAAAACAAATTTCTTGAACGCTTTTTCGGTGTCAACATTACCTGCCAACACCACATTACCTACAAACTTTTCCTTGAAAATTTGTCAAAAAGACAGTGATTTAGTTTTTTTTTAGTAAAAAAAAACATGGTCAAATTTTAACTTTTCCAGGGATTTTTAAATTATCAATAATCGTAAACTGCAATTTAAAATTTATGTATCTCTCCTTAGCAAACATATGAGTTAGAAACTAGAGATGCCGCGAACATTCGGCCACTATTCGGTATTCAGCCTATTCGGCCTATTTTTCTGGTATTCTGTATTCGGCCGAATAGTTTAACTATTCGGCCGAATACCGAATACCAAATGGAGAAGAAAAAAGACATTATTCCAAAATGTGTGTTTTATTAAAAAATTGTAATTTTAGTACTTATAATCTACTAATGCAGTTGTGGTGAATGAAAACTATTTGTTCCGCATTTGTTGGTAGTAAACGATTACGTTTATCTTCGTAGACTATTCCTCCTTCGGAAAATTGTCTTTTACTGTAAATACTTGTCCCAGGAGACGAAAGGTAGACTTTAGCAAATGTTGTGAAAATTGGAAATTTTGTTGTATGTGTTGACCACCACTTGTATGGGTCCATGGTACAAAAAGAGAAGGTATGATCATTAGAAAAAACTCTGTATCGAGAACTGTCAAAACTTAAAAATAGCTACTTAAGTTTTTGACAGCTGCCCATAGAAATTGTTATTGTAAACAAATTTGTCTTGGAAATTGTTGTTGCTTTTGACTTTGCCAGATTAAACGTCAAAAACTTATTACTCCATTTTGTAAAATGGCGACTCTAAGGCCGTGTGTGAATTGCGTTAAATAGTTAACAACGTGTTAAATTTTTGACACTATTGAGGTGAATAAAAAATGTTTACGTGTTAAAAATTTAATGGGCTCTGGGACCTGGTTAAATTAGGTTAAATTTTTTTGCAGATGGTTTTGTTTTGATTTTTTCTTTAGTAAAAAGGAGTTTCATGGCAAAAAAGAGGCAGAGAAAAATACTAAACAATAAGCCATACAGCTGAAATTTGTTTGTTACCTACAGTTTTTGATATTACCAACGTTTTTTTCTGAGTGTCCTTGGCCGAATATTCGGCGGCCGAATATTCGGTATTCGGCCGAGGAGCGTGGCCGAATATTCGGTATTCGGCCAAACCAATGTTCGCGGCATCTCTATTAGAAACCATGAAATAACGTCCTTAATAGGAAATAATAAGAAATAAATATTTGTACAGTTATGAAGTTATTCTTTTTAATGAGCGATATTCTTTTGAATTCGATGTAAAACAGGTTACAATCTTTAAAGGATTATTATAGATATGCTAGAAAAAAATATTCCATCATAAACACCACTTGGTTATTTAAATTCATCTCGAAAATTCACTCTCATTATTTTCTGTTTAGCAAGAAATAAAACAAACAAGTTACAAATCCTTGGCAATGCTCTTGAATTGATCGCAGTGAAGCCATTGTACTGTATTGGTATCTGTATCTGAGCCGAGAAAATCCAATGACACATAGGACACAAGATAATTTTCTACATTTACATTTTTTTTTACAAATTACAACGCAAAAATGTACAGAGTTTTGTTGTTTTATTTTTATTCTCATTCATTTTTGAATTTCATTGACATGAATTCTTTTCTGTGTATCATTAGATGTAAGTTTTGTACACATATAAAAAATATCTTAAAATAAGATTTTTCATTATGCATGTTGTACAGTCACTCACGACTCACAAAATACCATCATCAGCGATATCTGATTTGACAGACTACTGACTGTCAGTTGTGATATATATTTTTGTGGCAAGTGTGTGTGTGTGTAAAATTGATGAGGATGTATTTGTATGACAGTCAAATTGTCGCCTCATTTTGGCATTAAAAATACACAGCGACCTTGACTAATGCATTTTGTTATCACGGGTGGTGGTATTCTCATGCAGTGTTGAATTAGTATATTGAAAAGCTCTATAATTTAAGCACATAAATACCATGAGGATTTGCATAATATTGGACCCGTCATCACTATTTCATTCTAAAAAATTCCTATCCAAGTTTTTGTACATAGTTTGTACATGAATCAGTGAAAAAAAAAATTCTTTCCGTGTTGCAGTTAACAATTAGGTAGAAATATTTTACAATTACTTGTTTATTCGAATATAAACACAATTATTTCATTAATTCTTATTTATTTTTAGTTTGACATTTATCTACTTAGGTCCAAAAGAAAAAAAAATTGTAAATCATTGAAATATTAGACATAGACATTTTTATAATAATAAAAAATTATACAAAATTTAAGTGGATAAAATAAACTTAATATGCTGAAAATAGTTGCAGTACTTTAAGTGATTTTATACTTGGAGCCCTTAAAGAAAGAGGCCCTAATCAAGTTCTTTCTTTGTTTTTCAAATAATCCGTCACACGTGTGGGGGAGTCATATGGCGTATTATAAACATTGCATCCGTTGGTCGTTCCTCGTTCTTTCAAACATGAATAACACAGTTCATTAAATTTTTATATTTCAACAAATTTTGAAATTTTTAATATTTTACGACTAATTAAGGATGAGAGAAGAGAGGTTTTCATTGCAAATGAATATTAGTAGTTGTTTTTTTTTTCTTGATTTTTATAATGTACGAGCAGTATGATGTAGGAGGGCTAGTCTTTTTATGTTTGTATTTGAATAAATATTAATTATTTCGTTTTACTTTTTTTTTTTTGTTGTTTAATGGAAAAATATTTATTTTTTTTTAATTATTTGATTGCTGATTGCCAAGTACAGAATTAATTTTTTTAATAATTTATTGTATTTATTCTTTAATGAATACATTTGACATTTATTGCAAAAATAAATGTTTTTTTTCAAAAACAAACAAAATACGAAACAAAAAAAAAAATAGGTAGGATACAAAAATTGATAATGGTTCACTTAAAATATTTGAATTTATAATTAAATACATAACAATTAAAAAAAAAATAATAAAAAATTAAATTAAATTAAAACAAAAAAGTCAAATTAAAATTAAAATCGGTTGTAGCCCAGATAGAGCTATTTAAAGTGAACGCCCAACATACACTTAAAAAACGTTGTAACCCGAGAACGAAGTGAAAACGAAATGCTTCCTAAGTTTTTGGAACAGATTTTCATCTATTTCGTTGATGGTGGGACATTATTTATTAGATAAATCATTTAAAATGTAAGTTTATTGTGAAATTTTAAGTGCATACATTTCTTTAAAATGATAAAATTTGGACATACCTAATAGGAATAAAATTACTTGCCCTTTTACGAGTGACTATACTGCGTGACTTGTGAAAGTCAAAATTAAATTAAACAAACATTGGGTGCGCTTCTTCGTTCTTCATAAATAATAGAAAAGTCAAAAGAAACCGCGCATTCAGCCCAAGTGACGGCCCAGGTTGCCAACATCCCATCCCCCTCCAATTAAAACCGATACTGCTGAATATGTAGCTATATGACCCAAGTACACTTTTTAGTTCTAAAATACACCCTTAGTTCTAAAATTATAACGAATTTAATTTTTCACCTAAAAAAACCACATAAAATAATTTTTTTTGTTCATTGTAAAATCGTTAATTTATGACTGTGGTGGTTCGTTTGGCCAAGGTAAGTCCAGGCTAAACCACCATTTATTTTCGTGATCATAAATTTTGTTGGTTACAAAAACCAACAAGTTTCATTAATTTTTTAGAAAAAAAAATAGTACGCATACACCACAGTGACCTTTTTTAATTCAAATTTGAAGCTTAAGTTAGAATTCTTAGGCCCAATTTATTCACTCTCCATTATTTTTAAAGGCTCCATTAAAAATTATAAAAATGTCAAATCGCATACAAATTTTAAAATTTCCCTTTTTTAATGGCGACTTTAAATTTAATGGAGTGTGAATAAATTGGACCTTAGTCAAATAAATAACATTTTTTGAGGCACAGTGCCCACTTCAGTGGATTTAATTTTTCTAAAATATAAATTAAAAAGGCCACTGTCACTGAATACAAAATAATGCTTCTATAATTTTTTAACTAAGGGTAGGATATCGAAAATAAAAGTTGGGCTATCCTATAACGATAAAAATTTAATTTCTTCGGTTTTTGAAATGAAAAAACATTTTGTTATCTTTAGAAAAAATTGTGGGAGTTAGATCAAATATGTTGGGCTATCATGGGCTAACGTTGGGCAAACGAACCACAGTGAAATCAATGATTTTTACACTGAACAAAAAAAAAAATATCTAGCCTGTATCTTTTGATTAAGAACATGAAATCCAATTTCACTGTCTGCTGTGAACCTTTTACATTATTCATTGTAGGACATGAACTCGTTATTCTTTCATTCAAAAGCGAAGCATTAGGTTTTCCGTTGAAGAGGCTGCAACATTAAAACCGTCTCATCAGCATGTTTCACCAAAATATTTCGTCTTGCTTTTGCATGATGATGCGCATAATGTAATTCTTGATGTGTGAGCATGAATTGGAGGTTCTTTATATATTTTGCTGCATGGCAAAAGGTGAAAATATTAGCTCTAACCAACAACAACAAAAAATAAAAACAGTAGCAAAACAATACAGCTACAGAAATATGTACTTTCTCTGCAGTTATACACAGTGCAGAGGGATGCAATCTTTTTGTGCTATGCATCATGTAGCATCAATTCATCCATCCTACACCTACCGCTCACCTCAGTGTCTGTATTTCTTTCATAAAAAAAGTAAGGAACTCGACGAGGTTTCCAGAACTTGATGTTGGTGTTTTAGTGAGTAGATTGCTTAAGCGGAGTCAGCCTACAATTTCACATATAAACTCACACGGAATCACTAACCCTTTCTTGAACTATTAAACGTTCAATTTTGTATATTAACTTTATTCAATTTGTCCATCAAAACATATCAGGAGCTTCATTCAGAGACAACTTTGGTTGTCAGAACAGACTATTTAGAAAGTTGTTGTTTCCAAGTTTATTTTAGAAAGACAGTCCTGTTTTTGTATTTGGTCAGCATTTGAATTTTAATTTTGTTCATGAATACACAACTTGTCATTAAGTACCTATACCTTTTGCAAGTAAAAAGAAAAAGCCCTGGCAGTCATCGTTATATTTTTCAAGGATTAAATGAACCATATTACAATGTACGAGCAAGTCCTTTCACCGGGACGCGCAACTTAATGATATGAACGCGTGCTCTTTGCTCTCGTGTGTCATGGCCCCAGGACACCAAAATACAATCAGAATCATTTGGTTATGATCACATTTATTTACAAGAGATTATATCTTTAAGTATCAATTCTCATAAACAACGAACAACTTGGACTCAGATTATGTTCTAGTTAATTGAAGTTTCATTTCGTTATCTTTTGGTAAGTTTTTTTTTTTTTTAAGAGACAGAATTAAGTCGTATTTGCTGTTGAAATGTGTAATCAAGTCAAACTTTAAAATTAGTACTACAATAAAGTTACATGTTACAATAGAAGAGTTATTTTAACTCCTACGTGGGCTTAAGGTCAATTTTGTTCTTAATCTTACTGATATTATCTTATTACAAAAATCCTTTAGTGTGTAAAGGGTCATAAAAGTATAAGTTTAGGCAAACAATTAAAACTTTTCATTAATCAATTGTTGTTGTTTACCGAGCAAAACTTTATTAAGTACTGAGTTATCAAAAAATCACGGCTATTATTTGACGACTCTCAGCATTGCCTTAAATAAGAACTTTCTGTTATTATTCCTACACTTTTCGAAAAATCTTGCTACCGAAATTCATATTTTGCAATTCACTAGATTAATAAATTTGACACTAATTTGTAAATGCAGAGTGTATTAACTCATTCCAAGGATTACAATTACACACCCCAGCAAACTGCGCTTAGCTGCGTGTCGATTTTAAATAAATCTCTCATATAACTTGCTCCCTCGTTAAAATATTCATGAAAAACCACAAAAACAAATTCGTCTATACATAAAATATACTATACACTACCATGGATCTTCATAAAAAACGATAAACAAAAAAATGTTTGCCCGTCCTTCGTCAATTCAAATAATAATTCATTTGGCGTTTAAATTAAATAATGAAAGCATCCCTATAGCAAAAATAAATTTATACACATACATTTATGTGCGAATGTACCTAAAATATAAAATAATAATAATAAAAAAAACAACTCCCTAAACCCCCTTGCACTTTTTTTTTTCTTTTGAGGTAGAATTACAAAAAAGTACATTCAACACTGAACTTGAAGTGCCGCAAACACCCTATGCCATTCCACATCACAAAACAAGGAGAAGGATATAGAAGGATGAGTCAAGGATAAAGCCGCAGCAGTAAAATATAGAATAAAAGAATAAAAATCCTCTTTTATGATGATCGCGCAAATTGCTTCAGTCGTTTAATATAAATAAAATTTTATGAATTTGCAGAAAAAAAAACAAAAAAAAAACAAAAAATAAATAAAATTAAAAAAAAACAAAACGTTTGAAAGAAAATTCTTTTTGAAATGTGCTTCGAATTTTTTTGTTTGTTTTTTTTTTTTGCAAAGGATTTTTTGGTAAAACTCTCTCGCACTTTTTTTGTGGCTATCATTGTTTAGGGCATTTAATTTTTGGAGGTTTTACTTTTGTTTGTATATTATCTTCTTCTTGACTGAATGTTTATTATGGGTTTTAGATGGGTTTTGGTGGTAGGAATATGATGTAATCCTTAATACAACTATATTGGTAACAAAGACATACATTTTCAAATTCATACGGTGGAATAATTTTGAGAGGTTTTCTTTTTTGTTTCCAGATGTTTAGTCAAATGAAATCAAACTTTTATTTGCATGTATTTAGGTATGCTTATTTCAAGAAAATTTTTAATTCAATGGTGCCAATAGCCTTAACATTTTTATTACCTACCATACTAAAGAGAGTGTTGAATTCATTAATGGCAACTGATCGAAATGTTGGTACCTCGACAACAGTAAAATGAATGTGTGTTCACATGTACCAGCGATTGCAGTTTATTTCTCAAATTCGATAATGTTTTTATTCCAAAAATACAAAAACACAGACATGAATGAGACAGGAATGAGATAAGGGCATATTTCGGGATGATTCTTGGGTATATTCTAAGAAAAAAATTGTTCTACAGTAACTCTCTCTCTGCAAATACCCTTTAGCGATGATTTAAGAACAACGCTTACTTTAGTATTCCTTTACTCATGTTAATGTTGATTTCTCCGCTAGCACTTATGATTTAATAATGTCTTCATTTTTAGAAGAAATTTGTTCTTTGTAACTGCATTTAAAAAATGTTGATATCTTTTTTCATTGCTCGGATATTAATTTATAAAAGGTATTAATTTTTTCTCACCCATGATAATTTTTGACTTTTTTGACTTGTGACAGTGAAATGTCCTGGATTGGATCTGGTAAATCATATTGCAGAACCTACATCAATTAATATTAGCGATAAAATAAAAAAACGGATTCTATCAAGCTTACAAATTCAAGCAGCACACTTTAAATAACACTGGTCAACAAGGTTTTTGCCACAACAACCAAAATTACAAATTTGTTTATAATGAATTACCCCTCATAAAAACAGAACCTCGAAAACAGCCAAAATGACGTTTTTTAGCATTTTATAACGGTAATATTTCAAAAACGGAGGCCAATCGAATTTTTCTGACTTCAGATTCAGATTCAGCACCCCAAAAAATACTAGAATATATTTTGGTTATTGTGGCAAAAAAAAAGTCAAATTTTGTTGACCAGTGTAATTATTAAACTAGGTCTTAAAAAGAAATAAACTTAAACTACAAGATTAAATTTTTAATTCTTAACCATTTTTGACTAAAGCAAAACACATTTTATAAAGATTTTACTTTGTGCAGGTTTTCATAAATATCATAAAACCTATGAGTTTTCGGAAAACTTGTAAATGACTTTTTTGTTCATTACTGTTTTCTTCATAAGAATAAATTTACCTTTTGACCACCATCTTGGTTAAACAAGCAGTTTGTATTAAATATCTCTACTTTTGTTCATCCTAGGTAAAAGTTGGTTGACAAAAAAAGTAGAAAATTAAATTTCACGTCTTTTATGTTAAGAACCCTTTTTTGATATTCTGAACATTAAAAAGGTTACAAGCCAAAAAAGTAAAAAGAATATTTTTTATTTTTGAGCACTTTTTATCAAGGTTATGAAAAAAACTACCGAGAAAAGATTGTTAACCTTAAAACTATCTACAACTCTGCTATACGACTTTTTTGTTTCAAAAAAGTTATTATTTTACCAAGGATGAACAGAAGTCGAGATATTTAAAAAAAAAACTAAAATCCAAGATGGCGGCCAAAAGGTGAATTTCACGAAGGCACTGTACTAATGAGATTTTTTCAAAATTTAATTTTAATTTAATTTAAAACCGTAAAAATTCGAGATCAATAAGTAACACAGATAGAGCATTAGATGATTTTTCCACACTTTTAGTTTGGACTTTTACTTTTGGGATACCGTATTGAAAAATTGAAAACAAAAACAAAAAACAAAAAGTAATGGTTAGGGTCATATAGTTCTGTACAAAATTCGGTTCCATATTGCTGTTTACCATAGGTCTGTATTTCAAAATTCTGTAGATCCAAAATTCTGTATTTCAAAATTCTAGACTTCTAAATTCACTTATTTCGAAATTCTATAATACATTCCATTTCCATTTACAGAAGTTCTCTACCACATTATATGAATTTGATATGATACTGGCTATGTGACCGAGTTTATTTGATTAAAACTCGATATTTTTTTTACCAAAATCAAATGCTTGAAAAAAAATATATTCCATTTGAAATTGTCCCGCAATGTTTGTAATTTCCTTTTCAACATTTTTTATATTTCCTATTTTTTCATATTATGTTTCATTTTAAAACACATCAATGGAATTGTGAACACTTGTTTAATTGGTTAGCCTCAGGTAGTCTGTGTTTTTTAATTAAATCCGATTTTATTATTTATTATTTTCATTCTCTAGTGATTTTTTGTTAAGTTAATTTATTTTATTTATTTATTATTATGCTTCAAAAATCTTTAAATGGGTTTTAAAAAATTATTATTTAATTAAGTTTTTTTGTGGTCGTTGTGATTTGAGTTAGAGATCAATATAGGAAGGTAATGTCCTTATTTTTTCACTTTGTAAATTAAATCATTATACATAATTAAGTACTGTTTCTCGTGTGTAAATTGTATAGGTACTCCTACAAGATCGTCATCCATGAAAAACTCTTAGCAAAAGACACCTGCTTAATAATTTGTTATTGTTTTTCTTTGAATTTCAGAAAAACAAAGATTATCCACCAGACTCACATTGACTTTGAACTCAAACGACATTGAGTGTTTTTTTTTTTTTTACAGAAAATTAAGAATTTTAAGTCTGAACATTTTTTTCACGCCTACTCAGCCCAAAAATAAAAATTAAAAAAAAAAAAGAAATACCACAAGAAAAAACGACGACGACGGGTGACATTAACATCGGAATTTTTTCCAATGGAAAATACACTTTCAAGGTCTGACGAAAAGAAAATATGTTCAGAAATTCAGTAGCAAAATTTTGTTTGTTGTCAAAGGCGTAGAAATTTTACGACACCTTATCTGCGTCATTAACTCACGTATTAATGTGAAACAGTGATTTTTTATTTTTTTTTTTATTTTTATAAACACAAATTCGACGACTTAATTTAGTATACTTATATATGTATTTGAAAGTTTTTGGTTACTGACCGTGAAGAACTCTTGCGTTTTAATATAAAGTACGTTTGTTTTGATATCTAAAATAAATTACCTTCCACTTATTTGTTGAAATTTATAGAAATTTTGTGCATTAGTCAATAATGTTCATTATGCAGAGCAATAATAATTGTACAAAGAACCAAGAAAACCTTGTAATATTTTTGATGATTCAATCAAATGGAATTCCATTCAAAAGTTATAAATAAGTTGCTGTGCACATGGACTAATTTGTAGTTGCTAATATGCAAAACTATATTCTATACAGAGGTGGCGTCGCGACTGAATATTGAATATTTCTCATTTGTGTGTGTGATTGTCTGTAAAAGTTGATGCCACATTAATTGTTGCAAACACATTTTGGCAAAAGGCCAGAATTGGTTTGTTGTACCTACATCAGGATTTAAGCCATTTACAAGCACTACCGACTGACGAATAGACCAGAGACCCGACCAAATGAAAGCCTTCCGCTTTTGGGGACTTTTACTAATTGATGCCGGTAGTTATGGCGGCTTCTAGTGGCTAGTGCATGGGAAGATATTTTATTATTGGTTGTGTTTGGGATTTGTTTATTCAATTTTTTTAATCATTTTGGAAATAGAAAAATGTTTTTTTTTTTTCAGAAAATATTGAGAAAAAAAATGCTATAAATGCACTTTTATAAATCCTGTCGTTGTTTTTAAGACAACCTTTGGTTTATACAATTATTAATTTAAATAATTTTGTATACAAAAAAATTTAAAAATGGAAAATTAACTTAAATTTTTTTCAATATTCGTTTTTACTTGCGATATAGGTACTATGTATATATCAAGTTATGCATTCGTAAAAAAAATAAATTGCACGACTGGGGTCGCACGTACTTGCTCTTATGGTAAAAGTTAGTGTAATGTTAAAGCTTTTCATTCATAAAAATAAAGGAAAATTTAAAATTTGATATTTTCACGGAATTTCATAAGTGGTAAAAAAAAAATAAAATCAGATTTTATAAATAATTAAATACCGTTATATATGATCTTTTACAAAAAAATAAGTATGCCATTTTATTTCTTGTATAAAAAGGAATTTTCAGAAAAAAATTTTCGAAAATCGTAAGAGCGGTTTTTTTAAAAAATAATATTTTATATATAAAAATTTTCTAAAATTTTTCAAAAAAAAACTTGGTATGCCATTTCGAAGAAATAATTAATTTACACCTAAAAACGGAATTTCAAAATTTTTCACCGACCCGTTTTCAAAAAATTGAATTTTCAAAAAAAAATTTTGAAATATTTTTTAAAAATCCAAAAATGTGTTTTTTGAAAAATTAAAAATTTTTTTAAAAAATAATTGCTTAAACTTTTCTATATAAAAATTTTGGTCGAAATCTGTTTTGTAGTTCACGAGAAATTCATAAATCAAAAAAACGGTTCTATGGCAGGTACAGTTAATAACTGTAGAAAAAATATTTTTTTTTATTTCCAAAGAAAGCTTCTATATGCTGTACTACACACAAAAAATTTAATCAAAATCGTTAGAGCCGTTTTTGAAAAAAATTAACTTTTGTATTTCCGTTACATGACAGGTACCGTTAGTTTTGGTCCTAAAAAAAAAATTTCAATTTCTCCTCTAGTGAATCACCAAAAACTGTTAACTACCAAGTTTGAAGAAAATAGCTACAGTAGTTTAGGCTGTAGCTCGAGGTTCTTACAGACAGACAGACAGACAGACAGACAGACAGACAGACAGACAGACAGACAGACAGACAGACAGACAGACAGACAGACAGACAGACAGACAGACAGACAGACAGACAGACAGACAGACAGACAGACAGACAGACAGACAGACAGACAGACAGACAGACAGACAGACAGACAGACAGACAGACAGACAGACAGACAGACAGACAGACAGACAGACAGACAGACAGACAGACAGACAGACAGACAGACAGACAGACAGACAGACAGACAGACAGACAGACAGACAGACAGACAGACAGACAGACAGACAGACAGACAGACAGACAGACAGACAGACAGACAGACAGACAGACAGACAGACAGACAGACAGACAGACAGACAGACAGACAGACAGACAGACAGACAGACAGACAGACAGACAGACAGACAGACAGACAGACAGACAGACAGACAGACAGACAGACAGACAGACAGACAGACAGACAGACAGACAGACAGACAGACAGACAGACAGACAGACAGACAGACAGACAGACAGACAGACAGACAGACAGACAGACAGACAGACAGACAGACAGACAGACAGACAGACAGACAGACAGACAGACAGACAGACAGACAGACAGACAGACAGACAGACAGACAGACAGACAGACAGACAGACAGACAGACAGACAGACAGACAGACAGACAGACAGACAGACAGACAGACAGACAGACAGACAGACAGACAGACAGACAGACAGACAGACAGACAGACAGACAGACAGACAGACAGACAGACAGACAGACAGACAGACAGACAGACAGACAGACAGACAGACAGACAGACAGACAGACAGACAGACAGACAGACAGACAGACAGACAGACAGACAGACAGACAGACAGACAGACAGACAGACAGACAGACAGACAGACAGACAGACAGACAGACAGACAGACAGACAGACAGACAGACAGACAGACAGACAGACAGACAGACAGACAGACAGACAGACAGACAGACAGACAGACAGACAGACAGACAGACAGACAGACAGACAGACAGACAGACAGACAGACAGACAGACAGACAGACAGACAGACAGACAGACAGACAGACAGACAGACAGACAGACAGAATTGCCGGACCCACTTTTTTGGCATTCTCCATCATCGTAATGTCATGTAAAATTGTTATCTCGAGTTCGATTTTTTTTACGAATCCTAAACTTGCCCTATAGTACCTATATCGCAAGTAAAAAAGTTGAGATAATATTTTTCCATGACATTACGATGGTAGACAATGCCAAAAAAGTGGGTCCCGGAAGTCCGTCTGTCTGTCTGTCTGTCAGTCTGTCAGTCTGTCAGTCTGTCAGTCTGTCAGTCTGTCAGTCTGTCAGTCTGTCAGTCTGTCAGTCTGTCAGTCTGTCAGTCTGTCAGTCTGTCAGTCTGTCAGTCTGTCAGTCTGTCAGTCTGTCAGTCTGTCAGTCTGTCAGTCTGTCAGTCTGTCAGTCTGTCAGTCTGTCAGTCTGTCAGTCTGTCAGTCTGTCAGTCTGTCAGTCTGTCAGTCTGTCAGTCTGTCAGTCTGTCAGTCTGTCAGTCTGTCAGTCTGTCAGTCTGTCAGTCTGTCAGTCTGTCAGTCTGTCAGTCTGTCAGTCTGTCAGTCTGTCAGTCTGTCAGTCTGTCAGTCTGTCAGTCTGTCAGTCTGTCAGTCTGTCAGTCTGTCAGTCTGTCAGTCTGTCAGTCTGTCAGTCTGTCAGTCTGTCAGTCTGTCAGTCTGTCAGTCTGTCAGTCTGTCAGTCTGTCAGTCTGTCAGTCTGTCAGTCTGTCAGTCTGTCAGTCTGTCAGTCTGTCAGTCTGTCAGTCTGTCAGTCTGTCAGTCTGTCAGTCTGTCAGTCTGTCAGTCTGTCAGTCTGTCAGTCTGTCAGTCTGTCAGTCTGTCAGTCTGTCAGTCTGTCAGTCTGTCAGTCTGTCAGTCTGTCAGTCTGTCAGTCTGTCAGTCTGTCAGTCTGTCAGTCTGTCAGTCTGTCAGTCTGTCAGTCTGTCAGTCTGTCAGTCTGTCAGTCTGTCAGTCTGTCAGTCTGTCAGTCTGTCAGTCTGTCAGTCTGTCAGTCTGTCAGTCTGTCAGTCTGTCAGTCTGTCAGTCTGTCAGTCTGTCAGTCTGTCAGTCTGTCAGTCTGTCAGTCTGTCAGTCTGTCAGTCTGTCAGTCTGTCAGTCTGTCAGTCTGTCAGTCTGTCAGTCTGTCAGTCTGTCAGTCTGTCAGTCTGTCAGTCTGTCAGTCTGTCAGTCTGTCAGTCTGTCAGTCTGTCAGTCTGTCAGTCTGTCAGTCTGTCAGTCTGTCAGTCTGTCAGTCTGTCAGTCTGTCAGTCTGTCTGTCTGTCTGTATAAGGAGCTACAGCCTAAACGGATGGACCGATTGATGTCAAACCTGGTATGCAGCGTTATTTGGCGACTCTCCAGAGGGGTTTTTGGAATTAATTTTTTTGGACCAAAAATAACGGTACTTGTCATATACCGATTTTAGTAAAATTGAAATATCTCAAAAACGGCTCTAACGATTTTGTTTAAAAAATTCAAATGTTAGTTTAAAGTTAGGGTCTATCTTGTAATGAAAAAAATTTTTTTTGAAAATCATTATTAACGGTACCTGCCATAGAACCGTTTTTTTCAAATCCGATTATCTCCAAAACTGCTTATTCGATTTCAACGAAACTTTTTGTGAAGAAGCATTTATATAATTTAAATATAAGCCAAAAATAAAATTTTGAAAAAAATAATTTTTGGATTTTTAAAAAAATTTTGAAAATTTTTTTTTGAAAAATCAAATTTTCGAAAACGGGACATTTAATTTTTTTGAAATTTTGTTTTTAGATGTTGATTAGTGATTTCTACAAAATGGCATACCAATTTTATTTTTAAACTTTTTTTCCAAAAAATTATTTATAAAAAATTAGTTTTTTAAAAAACGGCTCTAACGATTTTGAAAAATTTTTTTCTAAAAATGCATGTTAATATATCAATCAAAACTGCATACTTGTTTTGTAGGGCAATTTAATTTCAGATATTATTTTATTTTTTTTAAAAAACGAATTTTATTTTTTTTTCCAAATTTTTATATAAAAATTCTTAAAAATTTAAGCAACTTTAACTCTAAGAGCAAGTTCGTGCGACCCCAGTCGTGCATTTTATTTTTTAATACAAGTGGATTTAATTTTAATTATACTAATTATATTAAAAACGTAAATATTCAAAATAAATAAATACAATTTGTACGGTTTCAAGGTTAAAATCACCTGAAAAGTGCCTATTTCAACAAATTTGGTAGCTCCTTTTCTGGACAAAAATTCTTCTTCTTCCTTTCAGTGGGTGCTGGCTGTTATGATTTCGATGTCTGGTAAAAACAAAAATCTGAAGTTTTACCAATTTGAAGTCGTTTTGTGTTTTTATGTATGTATACAATTTAATAGCCAACAAGATTCCAATTCCCATAGTTTGCGAAGCAAAGAATAGAGATAATTATATCACAACAAAAAAATAAACGTAAAAAAAAGAGCCAAATTCTCTTATGTTAAAATTATGCTGGCACAAAAAGTACCTACTGAGATGTAAAAGTGTACCAAGCTCTAAATTTGTATTTGTATGGTTTTAAATTTGTATCAATTAAATTTTGATTGTTTACTTGACAGTTTTTCTTTTTATTATCGATTTTTTAGGTTATTTGAAAAATTGCAAAGCAAGCAATTAAAATTTAATTGATACAAATTTAAAACCAAACTTTAGAACTTCGTACACTTTTACATCTCAGTACTTTTTGTGCAAAAATAATTTTAACATAGTAGAACTTGGCTATTTTTTTAACGCTTATGTTTTTGTTGTGATTTCATTACTTTTTGAAGGTTTTGCTGTAAAATTTAAAATCTATATTAATTGGTTATTCTAGCGACTTTCCTTTAAAATAATCTCAAGCTTCTCATATTTCCTGATTCTTTTAAGGCAGTTGTGTTCGAATATCTAAGGAAGGGAGATCACACCCTCTGATTCGAGAATTTCTATTTTTAAAATATTTCCTTTGCATAAGAGCTTTATAAGAAAAGTCAGCGTAAATGGGCGGTTACCATGCCCTCTGGCTAAAATTCTCAAATTTCAAAATTTTTCCTTTGTATTAAAATGGGATTTTAGATGCAATCCTAAACATTTAAATGAATACCTACTGCTACTACAATTCCTCAAACCAGGAATTCCCATTTTATTCGTAATAAAAATTATTCATGATTAAAATTTGATAAAAATAACATGAACAGAACAACATTGAAGTTTGTTTTGCTTTTTTGTAAAATTTGGTACAGTGAAACAGGTCACCGACGATATGGCACTCAGACTCAGGGGTGTACCTACAAAATCAATCCATTAAAATAAATTTAAATTAAATATTCAGGTTGTAAGTATTTCCGATTCTTGTAAACATGAAATCAATTACTATACGTATTTATTCTATTAATATTTTATAAATATTACTTGGATACTGTATAAAAGAACTGTTGTCTTGCAGCTTCAAACTTTTTTTTGATCATTGAAGAAAAATAACATTCATATCTTCTTTGAAAAAAACTTAGGTTCATCAAAATTTTTGAGTTCGTAAACATAATCAGAATAAAACTTTCTTGATACAATTTTTCTGCTAATTTTCATTATCCTTAAGTTTAAACTCTCAAGCAATTTAAAGCATTAAGTTAATTATGATAATCATCATAACAATTTAAAGTATTTTTTTTAAACCCTCAAAATATCTTCAACATTCTTAATGTTGTATATAACGAGAATACAAACCACACATTGCACATCGTCCTTTTCTGTAATAATTTTATGTTTTCACATAAATCATATATATACGGTTACCTTCTTTTAAAGTGATTCACCTGAGTTATACTGTTTCACAGTAATGTGATATTGCAGAAAGGATATTACTCTTTAATGGCGTCTGCTTCTGTAAATGTAGAATAATACATTTTATGACGAATAAATTACGCACTAATGCTGATGCCTTTTCCCTCAAGAAGTTTTGAAAACATTTAATTCCGAGGGTTTAAATATCTTTAAAATGAGTAAAAATAAAATACGCAAAATTTCCGGAAGATTTATACATTAAAAATGTACCAGGTAAATTGTATTATCATAATTTAAAGATGATTTTTTTTTTTTAAATTTAATGTATTTGATGGGAAATTTGTTTTTTTTTTGAAACAAGAATCACTTTAGTTTTACGAGAATCCGTTGAAAATTATAATGTTTTGAATTAAAAAAAACATTGTTTATATAATAATCCTTCAATTTTATTCGTAAATTTCAAGATTGGTAGTAAATTATCCAAAGGTTTGTACTTCCTTTTTATCTATATTAAGGCCAAAGCAATTTTTTTTTTTCATTTTTTTTTAACATTTCCCAAAATGATATTCTGGTTTTTCTTCATACTCTTCCAATATCATGAGTCATTGTAAAGAAAAGTAATTTAGTTGGAAAACGCGCCCTGATACAAGATTCTTTAAATATCTTCACTCTATTGCGTTTTTCTTGCGATTTCTTTTTTAAATATTAAACAAAAATGCGTATCACGACCAAAAGAAATATTTTAACGCATAAATCGTTTCAGGCCAAGGTCAAATAGAAATATTTTCAAAACAGTAAACAAAACACTTTCAATGGGAAACGTAATGTTTTAGTGTGCTGTCGCCCCGAAGCGGAGGCGCCAATTCGCAACCCAGAACTGTCATACTCAACAACCATTTATTGTAAAATTAACATCCAATTCCTCTTACCACCCACCACCCTCTTACAATTATACAAAAAAATTAGAAAGTATCTTTCAGATACCCCAGCAATAAATTAATACAAAAAGTAGAAAAAAAAACAATACAAAATACAATCAATACCAAACTAAGATTCAGGAAAAGGATACCCTTATCCTTATTGTTGGCCTTTCCAAACAATGAAAGATTATAATCTTTCTCTAACCCTGGAAAAAAAAGGGTACACAATAGTTAAAGATTTTCTTTTTTCTCCGAATATTATAAGACGAAGCACAATTATTGGTCCTTGATCCCTTTGGTTTCTCGGCTTCCTTTGTGATGTTTTTATTTGAACTTTAAGATAAAAGTGGAGAAAAAAATTTCTGTTTATAATAAACTTCCTTATCCTTAGATTTCCATTTAAGAAAAGGACGTGATTACTTCATTGTCTTGAGGGGTCTAAATTTCATAATAGACCCGGGACACCCGGGTTCGAAAGGAAAAAAGTTTACTTTTTGATTATTTTTTTTATTTTTTGAAGGAAGATACCAATTTTCATTATCAATTTCAAATAAAACTTTGTTTGCATTTTGTATGTTTATCTGTAACTATCACAAATTTATAAACAAAATTGATAGATAGTTTTGGGTGTATTTTCATAGTCAGGGAAATAAAATTGATAAATATTTATCTTTTTTTTTCTAAAAAACAAAACGGTAACAATTCGATGGACCAAATTGCAAGATTATTTTATAATGGTTGGGGGACAAATTTTTTTCTTGGAATGTGTTTGGGTGAATTTTGTGAATGGAGATATAACCAAAATGTAAGCGAGCATTTGCTTAGCTCTATTTTTGAGCTTTAAAAGGTTTTCGGGGGTGTTAAATGACATGAGTTTTCCAACTAATGTGAATAGGCTAATTTGACACTATTTTACATTCTTAATATAACAACTGATGCTCTTTCATTTTTTCTAAGTCTAAATACCTCGGCCATGCGATTTGTAGAACTGCCTGGACTAGTTATAGGTATAATAAGAATTGTTGACAGGTGTCTTATTTGATTCTTCCCACCAATATTATGTCAGAGATTTTTTGTCAAAATTATGATTCCACCACTACCACAAAAAAAATATGTAATATATGAAAATAAAAAATGTAAGGAAATTTGTTGTCTCTGTTAATTCCCCTGGCGTATTTTTTTTTTGTAAAATACTTAAATTTTAAATGAGCCTTAAATCACCGCGTTTAAAATTTTAAAAGCCAAATTTTGAGAAATTGGAAACTAAAATTTTGAGGAGCCTGTAAAGTAAAGTTGGAAGGAAATTATTTTTTCCTACTAATCATAAGTATTCTGAGTTTTGTTGGATGGAAATTATTCTTTCCTACTAATCATAAGCAATCTGAATTCAATTTTTTAGCATCGGGAAAGAAAGAACTTAACTTGATGCAAGCAATTTTGTTGGTACTATTATGATTTATGAAACTCCATTGTAGCTTGTCTTCCATTTGCCCCCTTTAAGAATTGTATATCATAGTCAAACAATTTGAAGACTTTTAAATTAATTTTTTGGTATCACTTCCAACCTAGGCTGTAGGTCAAAAAGTTTTATTTTGAGAAATCGTTTTTTTTTTTTTAACAGAGTAATGTATTTTTTTGAAACATTTTGGAGTATCGATTAAAATAAACAGTCTTACGATTTAAGTTTTTTTTATAAAATTCTTTTTACACAAGGCATTGATTGCCATACCTCGTTTATAGTACAAACCCAATTAAAGATGAAGTTCTTGTAGATTTAAAAACAATTTTTTTGATAATTTTTAACATTTTATTGAATTTCTTATAAAATTAAGCTAAAAATATTCTTTTATGAATTTTTGGATTTTATGTACGTGGAATCCATTTATACGTTTTGTTTAAAGCAAGCGTTCATAAAACTCAAGACGCAGAGTCTATAATTTAACGAGCTAAACCTATAACCAACTCTACCAAAACTCATAACTCCTGAACCTATGACCAAATTATCTTATGTAATCTTATGGTCTTTTTTAATGGTTACCAACTATGGATTTATATATTTATTGACAAACACGTGTTTTCAGGTACCTTAAAAAAACCCTTTTGTGAAAAAACATGGATATCAAAATGATTATAATTTCTTACTTAGAGGTGTTTGAGAAATTCAAATTTTTTGTCATCGGCTGGTTAGGTCGTAATGATGTTTTAGTCAAAAAACATTACATTATTACGACCTTACACCCAACCAGCTGATGCGAAAAAATCATAATTTCTCTAACACAACATCTCAAATAATGTAAACACTGGGTAAAATAAATCCTCACCATAGGTATATAAATTCTTACTTGAGAATAATTGACTATTTTCACTTAAAAATTATAATATTTACTGTTTTCAATTCAAAAAATAATGTACATAACTGCAAGATTATGTGCATTTTGAATAAACTAATTTTTCATAAAAAAAACTAGTTCAGTAGTGCCTTAAAGTGGCATCGTTTCGAAAAAGTGGTAACATTCTTGAAAAAAAATCTCTCGAAATTGTGTGCAATGCTTCAAGCGTCTAACTCTATTCTACTAATTTTTAATTTCCTGCATGTAAATATATACTGAATGAAGTTGGCAACAATGACACGATAAAACATTTATAATTTTAACGGTCGTTTACATCAGATTCAATTATTTTGATGACTGAATTTTGTCTTCAAGTGCATTTATTGCTTACAGATATCTATTTATCGATAATGATAAATGGTAATGTAAACAAAGCGTATCTACAGTTGCGCGGAATCTAAAGACTATGAAGTGAAACTTTGTCAGACTTCTTCAAATGGTCGGTAGTCAATAGTTTTATAATGATTTTGCAATGGCTATCGGGAAAATACCAAAAGTCTTTGTTTCTTGCTTGTTTGTTTAATGCCTTGTTGTGAATTTGTGAATATTTTGTTCACACTTTTAATCTAAAAGTTTGTTTGTAGGTGCATTTCATTCAATTAATTGATGTATTTATACATAAATTAATAAACAATTTGAAATTGATCTGAAGTATTCAAAGAGACAAAAATCTTTATAGTGCATATTCTTTCTGTTTGATGAAAGCACTGAAGCAATCTAATATGTAACATTTCAAGTGGATTTCATACACAGGCTGTTTTTTTGGAAGGGGTTTGTATTAAAAATGAAAATGTTTGTATTCTTATCTAGGTGAGAGGTTTTGGTACACCCTGTATTGATTTTTTTTAGGAACACAAGTATTGTATCTTTTTATCAATAGTTGAATCAATTTTACATACAAAAATAATAATTTGAAATTTTAAAAATAAAATAATGTTTTTAAATTAATACTCACTCCCTTCAGGATCAGTGTCATCGATGTAAATCATCTCTGGCTTTGGTTTCTTTTTATGTATCCTTTTTTCGTTTCCTATTTTGACTTCAAGGAATCTTTACTTCAGCTGACACCAAATATTTTTACGTTTTTTGTGTTACGATTTAATTTCTGTTGTTTTATAATTCACAGTATTTTATTTTTTTCCACTTGCACTTCACAAATATTTTCACAACATTATTTGTTTAATTTGTTGAATTTTGTACAAAAATATTGAGAGGGTATTTATATAACTATATATCTATATATTTTATTTTGTTGTTGTTAAAAAAATATATTTAAATTTATTTTAAAGAATTTTCTCTTGCCTTTGTTTCATGTATATTAAATTATTATTTTTTTTTTAATTTTTGATCTCTTCTTCTGCAAATAAACACAAAAATGAGGGAATAAAACATTTATTTTATTATTATCTAAGATTAGATATTTTATTTTTGATGAAAAAGACAATCACAAAGGCGAACGACAACGTGGACGGACGGCAACAACGACAAACGGCAACGGCCACGGTTTCGACCTTCACTATCGCGAAATGTTTTTGTGAATAAAAACACACAAATATAAATTAGAGTAACAAAAATAAAAGAGTATGAGTATCTATAGCTGCCGATATTTGTTATGATTTTATCGTCTATTTAAACAACGATGACTGACGGTGGGTGGTTGATGATATAACATGCACTGAGAGTTGAGTCGTTATTTTACGAGTGTGAAAGCCCTCTTTTGTCGGTTTTGCGTGATTGAGTTTGTTTTTATTTGAATTTTTGTTTCTCTAATTTTTTGAATTCGTTTTCATTTGTTTTCTTTTGGTTTCAGGGGTGCAAACTTTGGCAAACGATTTAGTAAAGTTACCCAATTGAAAACATTGAATGAATGAATATACAGTAGAGCCAAAAATTTCAATTTAATATTTGTTTATTTTTGAATATACCTATTTTAAAATAATCTGTTTTCAGTGGTCAGAAACTCTAAAATAAAATAGTATTCCATGTTTTCGAAAAAAATTCTGGCTTTTGAAAAAGGTATCTTCCATAACTGCAAGAGTGTTGCCGTTGTTTTTAAATACTTTTTTTTTTTAATTTAAGTTATTTTTTAGAAAATGCCCCTCCCGTCTAAACGGCACCGAATACGATCATACGTTAACGTTTTGACTATTGCTGTCTCTATTTAATCGATAGAAAAAGATAGAGACACATAGCAACCATACGTTAAAAAAGAGATTTAATTAAACGTATGCCGTGGTTCGGCCCCGGTTCTTAGTCGTTGCCAAGTAACTTATTTTGGCACGAGTACGATAACATAAGCGACGAGAATTGGTAATGGTTTAATTAAATCTCTTTTTACTAAGGCTCTATCTCCCCTGGTCAGGCAGGTGGGAATTTTCTAAACTATGTATGAAAAACTTGCAAAACTTACAGATATGGAAGATACCAGAACTATTTTACACTTAGTTCTAATTTTTCTACCAATTTTTTTTTTCGAAATAATCCATTTCAAAGTCAAAATTTGAGAAAAAAAATTAAAAAAAAAAAAACATTTTAACTATTTTGAAGTCAAACATCATCTTTTCACTCAATTAATATAATGTTGTACCAAAAAACTGCAGTTTTCAAAATTCTGCTCAATTAATTATCAAAAATTGAGAGGAAATACGAGTAAGTACCTACGTTCGTGTAAATTTATTGTTAGAAAAAGAAATAATTACAATAATATATTTACTAATGAAGCTATACGAATCTACATGTATTTGTTAATATAGGAATTATTATTACGTTTACTTGTAGAAAACGCTCAATCGTCATATTGCTTCGATTTCTCAAACTATCTAAACTGTTGGTCTAACTATTAGGTGTGAGAATTTAAGTTTTCAATATCAGCTGCAGAGCTTCATGTTAAATGTTTCAAAAAAAACTTGCTATAACTTATAGTTTGTAGTATCTGCGATTGTTTCGGTATCAAGAGAGATAAAATATATTGTTCAAGTGTGTTTCCAAGTTGTTTTACTTTTTTTTTTGATGATTAGAAGGTGAGGTGCTTTACAGTGAAGGGAAAAAGTAAAGTGCCACCCAATTTTTTTTTTGATATATGTAGCTACGAATTAAATTTGTGCGTACTTGAATACATTCAGAGTAACTTTCTGCCTTTACATACAGACAAAAAAAAAAGTCTAAATTCCACTGCTTATATTGGGTGGTTTTATGTTTTATTACAATCTGGATTTGAACCTTTGTGTCAAAAGAAAACCATACAGAAAACAAACACACATTGGCATAAAATTGGCAGAAAAGTAAAATGTCTTACAAGATTTAATATTTATTCGTGTATTCTTTCATTCTTGACATATGACTTAAAAAACTAAATGATAAAACCTTTTAAAACTCACTGAACATCGCTCAAAGGGCTTTCACAAGCTTCCCACAAAGTGAAATACAAAAACATTTGCAAAACCAATTTGTGTAATAACTTTCTTGAAGAACATTTTATTCTTTGTCCTCTTCTCATGTCAAATCTGCAACTTCCTTGGCTATTGCAATGAACAACAACAACAACATTCAATCTATTTGTCTCAAAATAACATCAAAGATACTTACACTTTACCGACTTATGAATCTAGTTTCCTTTCCTTCAGCAGGAAATTCAATTTATCTCGAAGAAGTAATAAGGACTAAAAGCAAAAGTATTCCTACACAAAGAAAAAAAAAAAAAACTGCATACGGTACTGTACAACATCTCATAAGAATTCCAATCCACGTACAACACACATACTGATTTTATTTTGTCCTCTTCTTTAAATGGTATAAAATTGTCATTCGTTCGAAGATGGAAAAACTCCCTTCTTCTCCAGAATAGAACAGAATAAAATATAAACCTATATCACCATTCAGGCATGTCGCACAGTTGTAGTCTTGCTGTATAGTCCAGTGCATTTATAATTTGACCCAGCAGTTTGTACCACCCCCAAATTTTTTTTGCTCATTCGATAGAGCCTTGGCTGAATATTATTACCCTGATTTTTCGCACTCGTGAAATTCACCTTTCGGCCGCCATCTTGGATTTTAGTTTTTGTTGAATATCTCGATTTCTATTTATCCTACATAAAAGTTGTGTATACAAGAAACGTAGGCAATTAAATTTCGCGTCTTTTATGTTAAGAACACTTTTTCGATATTCTGAATATTAAAAAAGTTACAAGCCAAAAAAGTAAAAAAAACCGAAAAAAATGACAATTTTAAAGTTTTGAGGACTTTTTATCAAAATTATGAAAAAACGTTTCGAGAAAAGATTATTCACCTTAAAATTCTCTACAACTCTGCAATACAATTTTTTTTTCTATCTCTATAAATACAAAAGTTATTAATACTTTTTTGTTAAAAAATACCCCTTTTCTACGAAATGAAGAGACTTAAATATAAAAAAATTGCAAGTCCTGAATTTTCTCTTGTAACATAAAGCTTTAAAATACTCACTAATCATTTAAAATTCAAGATTTGGTAAAAAAAAAATTAAGAAAAAAGTAAAGATAAAAAACACAAACAAAAAAGAGCATTTTTAACAGAAAAAAGTATTAATAACTTTTGTATTTATGAAGATAGAAAAAAAAGTTGTATAGCAGAATTGTAGAGAATTTTAAGGTGAATAATCTTTTTTCGGAATGTTTTTTCATAATTTTGATAAAAAGTCCTCAAAACATTAAAATTGTCATTTTTTTCGGTTTTTTCTACTTTTTTGGCTTGTAACTTTTTTAATAGTCAGAATATCGAAAAAATGTTCTTAACATAAAAGACGCGAAATTTAATTGCCTACGTTTCTTGTATACACAACTTTTATGTAGGATAAATAGCAATCGAGGTATTCAACGAAAACTAAAATCCAAGATGGCGGCCGAAAGGTGAATTTCGCGAGTGCGAAAAATCAGGGTAATGATATTCAGCCAATGCTCTATCGAATGAGCAAAAAAAATTTAGGGGTGGTACAAACTGCTGGGTCGTCCATATATGAACATCATAAATGCACTGGACTAGTAGTCCTTGGAAGAAGAAGTTGATCCTTCCGATTGCAGAGAGAAGAACTCGCTGCATATTCGTAAGCCTTTTCTTCCCTTTCATCCCACAAACAATTGCTGCGGCTTTCCGCGAAATGTGTGTGCTTGGCATAGACTCTTGGTTATAGGATTTCCTGCCAAATGGAATTTCAATTCTTTTCAAAACCAAAGGTAGACAGCAACAACAACAATATCTTTGTAAAACTTTGGCTTTAAGGCTTTTGTGGAATTTGCCAAAATTGTTTGTTGAGTGTTTAGATATGATTTCCATTTCCACTGGCATCGTCATCCTCATCGTCGTCGTTGTCATCGCTTCTGGTCTATGTCTGGTACTGTGTGCTAGGTTCCACTTGAGCTGAGTTTAATTTAGTAGAAGACCTCAAGGATTATTTCTATTTTCATTCATCCACACCAGCACCTGACATCACAGGAAGAAACTTCATGAATGCAAACAACAGACAGCCGGCCGAGTAAACAAAGATCCTACTGGCAAAGTGTCATCATCACAGAGGGGAAGTAATTTTGAGTTGAAAAATTTGACCGTCACCACTCACCACCACACCGCTGCTACCATGTTTCTCTGCAGGAGAACCTTGAAACTTGTAAAATTAAAGCAGATTTATATATTTAAATTTTAACGTTAACGTTGACGTTTAGTCTAGTTTAATTATTTTTGAATGACAAAAAATGAGAAGAAAGTCAAAGTTGATAGAAGAGCATGAATCATAAGAACTAAGGATAAGGATGAAGACCGTTTTATCACTTAAAATGCTGTGCGAACAAGTGGTTTGACTTTTTTTTTGGATAACAAAGTGGATTTGGTTTCAGGTTTTTTGTTGGCCTATGACAAAGTTGAAAAGTCTCTAAGAAGAAAATTATGAGTTTCGGAAGAGTTTAAAAGTTTTTTTTATTAGAAAAACAATCTGGCTATTATAGCGAGGGAGAGGAATTATGATTTATTCAGCAAACGAGCTGTTTCGCTTAGGAAACATATTATATTTGGTTAAAGCGTTCTTAAAGTGTTTTTAGGGGTTTTCTAATATTATTATCATTAAAGCAGACATTTATCACTATTAAATTAATAGATACAGCCCGTGACTCATAGCAGGTGTGACTTTTTTTATACTTCTGTTGGAAGAAGTTTGATAAGCTAAGAGACTTTTTTGCTGGTAGGAATTTTTTGCGGGATCAAAATTTTGGTATTTTGAAGATTCTATTTACAAAATTCTCCTCTAGAAAGTTCTATTTATAAAGCTTATGTAATTAAAAATTCTGTTTTTGATTATCTAAGGGCAATTTAAACCTTGGATATAATCCTAAAGGAAAGACAGTTTTCTGAGAGTTTCAACTTGACCCTCTGCTCAGTTTGACAACCAGAACGGAACAATCAGTGGCGTATTGAGGAGGGGGGCTCAGGGGGCTCAAGCCCCTCCAAGCCTTCAAGATCATGTTATTATTTTGCTGATTTTATCATGATTAACTGAAACGTGTTTGTAAATCTTAGAGATTTAGAGGCAGCACAGATGCTCAAGCCACCTCCAAATTCTGAAACGGCTGTTTGTGTTTGTTTGAGTAAGAACCTTAGCTGACGTTGAGGGTTGGGAAATTGTTTTTTCGAATTTTATTCTAATTGGGAATAGATATTTTTTTTTAGTATTTTGACGTCGAATTACATCACCGTTTAGTTTTGAAAAACTTCTAATGCATATTTACTTTTTTTTTTAAATAATATTTTTCACAAAGATATTGGAAATAGAAATTTTTTAATATCTCAAAATCTAAGTGGTCAACAGGTTTCTTTAAGCAAATTCCAGTTTGCGCTTCTGATTTAGATTAAAAAAGCAACATATTACGAACAAATAAAAACATAATATTTCGGATTAAACATCAAAAAGAAATTCATTCAAAATAAGTTTTTGAGACTTCCACGTTCTGCATTTCTCCTTTTTCATTTCACGTGAAATTGAAAAGAGGTTTGAATTCACTTTTGGTAGAATTGCGGAACATGGGCGTATATATCGAAAATAGTGGTGAGTATAGCTCAAAAACTATAGACGTGATAGGGATAAATCTGTAAACAGTTTTTTATTCAGCATATGACAAAGTTCGAACGAAATAAAGTGTTTTTTTTAAGGATGACCCAACTAATTGCTGTTTGTGTAAAATGTTTGGGACACAAGAACTTTGAAAAAACTCTAGGTACTCTAAATGTGAACAATCCGCGGACATTAAAGCCATCAAAATACATTTTGTATTTTTTGCAAGGTAAGAACAAGTTCTGTAATATGTATGTAATCCAAAACTTATACAAATATGTATCTATTTAATATTTTTTTTAAAGTGAATGATATAAACACGGAATATTTGCAATAAAAGAAGGTGTATTGCTCAAATCAAAGTTAATGATCCGTACCCGAATTTAATAGGTAAGTACACGAGTACCTAATTGAAAGATAATAAACATGAAAACAAAAATTGAAGCTTTGAAATTTTTGAAGTATGGATATAAAATAAATTTTAAATCTACTGATTTATTCCATTCATGTGGAAGACTACTAAAGACGAGACAGCTAATTTATGATCAAAGGTCACAAATCTGATATCACAAAAATATTACCAATGCCTGACAACCCTAAAAAGATAATACTAAAAGTTATTTATCAACTCGTTCTTAAGTTAATCTCTTCCATAAATCCCTCAAATAAACTCATTCAATTTATATCATATTTTAATGTATCTCAAACTGAAACTGGAACCCACAGTGCGTATATGTATACCCTTTTCAAATACGATTCATTAACCCTTCAAAAAAAAAATGAAAAAATAAAAGTAAAAATCAAGTTAACTAAATCCACCTCCATTCTCATAACTTAAAATCTTTCGTTCCATGTAAATCGTCTTTTAACACAACGATTCTTCCGAGTATACATGCTGAAGTTTCTAAATGCTCACTCTAGCTGACATCTTTAGATTGTCTTGCAGAGGAAAATCTTTTGTTTTGTTGCATACCTATTATTGTTTTTCCTCATATTTTTTTTGTTTGTTTCATGTTTTGAACAGATTACTATATTTGTGTGTGTGGACAGCAAAGAATATCCCTTAAAGCTCTGAATTTACTCACTTCTATTATATACACAACACACAGAAAACAATAGAAAGTCCTGCAGGAAACATTTTGAATTGGAATGCTAACTCTGAACAAAAACAGGATGTAGAAAGAAAATGCACAAGTACACACACAATAAAAAAAAAAAAAAAACAAAACAAAACAAAAATATATATATAAAGAATAAAAAACACAGAAATACATAAAACAGAAAAACAACAAACTTTAACATAAAATTTCCATGAATTTCATGGATGCACTTAACATCTCATCCATGCCTCATTCCGTGTGTATTTGCATTCTACTATCCTCAGTCTCACATTCCGTATCGTACTTCCTCCGCTAAGCCCGCATCCTTAGTTGTCCACCGAGGCACCAGCTAACCCAAAACTCAAACCCTTTTCTCTTCCAGATTTAAGTACGAGTGTTCTTTCCACCTGCACGCAGTGCTGGATTATTTACTAAATTCAAGAAGAAAAAACCGGGTACAAACTGTTTCCTATCAGGGCTCCATTATTTTGGAAATCTTAACTTTTTGGATCGAGTCTTGTTCAAAGAGAAAGTGGGAAATATCAAAAAGTCTATCAACTTAAAACAAAAAGGAATTTTAGCTTGTCTAATGGTCTACACAGATGATAAAGAAATCAATACAAAAGATTATTGTTGCCGAGGAAAAACCTTTTAGAAGACCTTAAGTCATTTTATTGCCTATACAGCGGGCATTTATATGGTCAGTTCCACCTCTGTTTCTGTGTGCCCTATTTTAGGGATTCTCTTTCAGATACTAGTGCTATATTCTGCAGCCTGCTTCCCAGGATCCCGGATGTTTATTTTTTATTTGTATTGGTGTTATCTGCGCGAGATTTTCTGTTGTTCCCTGTGAATAGTATTTACTGAGGATGAAGCTGTTTCACTCCACAATGATATTTAAAAAAAAAAAAATCGAACAAACCCACTCGTTTAGTTCGTCGAGATGGTCGGGAGGATATTCGAGAATCCTTTGCTGTCGTCATGTATCACAAGGATATTCTCGTATTTTTTTTATTCAGAAATGCGAAACAGCCCTTGGCAATATCATACATATTATTTGGTTAAGCTTTTCAGTGGGATTGACTGGGTTTAGGGTTTATTCCGTGCTCTCCATAATAATTCATATTTCGAGCGAATATTCTACATGCCATTACACGCAATACAGCTTCCACACGAATGACCCCCAGACGTGAGTTAAACCATAAAATGCTACTCGTTTATTTGCTGTATTCCCCACCAAACATAAACACACAGGATTTGTTTTGATCCTTTGCGCTCAGAGGCGAGTTTTTAGGAAAATTAAAATTATTTTATTTTTTTTACAACGCTACAACATCAACGGGTAATGATTTTTATACGAATCAATGTTTGCAACGTTATAATATGTCCCGGGAGGGTTGTAAAATTATAAGATGATGTCAAGGTGTGTAAACTCTTTCAGGTGCATTAATAGGAGTTCTCTTAAGAAATAAGGGTCGTACGGGAGTGTTTTAATTCGCCTAAGGGGGTGGTGTTGAATATAAATGTGAGTTTCAAGATGTCTCAAGTGCCTATTATGATGGGCAGTGTTGCAATACTGCAAAAGTGCAAATGACAGTGAAATGTCGGTTTTTTATAAAGGATTTTTTTTCATCAATGCCGTGTCGCAATTAAAAATTCAAGGACTTAAAGACAAAGCAAAACGAATTTGCAGTCTATTCCTGGGTTTTGAATAATGTTGGTTAAAAAAAACATTATTCAATACTATTTAATAACGCGGATAATATTATATAACGCGGATAATCCGAAAAACCCTAATAATGTCATAAAATATCTTTGTTTTAAAAATAAAATAAGATTTACTTTGGAGCTTCGCATTATTTTAATGCTAAGTTTGACTTAATATCTTCT
Source organism: Episyrphus balteatus (assembly GCF_945859705.1). Taxonomy (NCBI): domain Eukaryota; kingdom Metazoa; phylum Arthropoda; class Insecta; order Diptera; family Syrphidae; genus Episyrphus; species Episyrphus balteatus. The sequence goes on along the minus strand of NC_079137.1, from coordinate 28,651,414 downwards.
TAGACTATTTTTCTACTTTCGACTATTGAAGCGTACGCTTCAAGCTCGGTAGTTAAAGGTTTTGGATGATTCCCTAAGCGACAAATTGATTTTTTTAGGACCAAAATTAACGGTATCTACTTGCCGCATGATTAAAATAAAAAAGAAAATATAAATAAAGAAAACGGCTCTAACTATTTTTATTAAAAAAACATGTGTACTGGTTGTACTGCCTTAGAACCGTTTTCTTGATTTCTGATTTTTCCCATACAAAAATTAACCGATTTCATAGAAAATTCTTGTACAAAATCGTTTTTGTACCAAATACCAACCCATTATTTGTAAATTATGAAAAAATTAATTGCACGACTGGATCACAGTAAGTAACTGTTACTTTTCTACCTAGCAGTTCAAAGTTCTTTATAATTAGCTTATTATTGGAAATTCTAGCTTTTGGTCATTTATACCAGAAAAATTAAAAAAAAAATAAACGGCAACGCTATATTTCTGTTCAAAGTTATGATCCTAAGTGGGCTATAGGTCTGTCTTGGTAATTTTAATATTTTGTCGACGTTTCGGGCGTGATTACACCCTTCTTCAGGACTCTAAATTAAAAAAATTTATTCTAAAAATACTAAAAAAAAATCTAAATTAAAATCTATACTTACAATATTATAAAATTATAAATTTTAAGATATTTCTTAAAATTTGTTTTGGTAAATTTTCTTGTATCTCTTTTTTATTTCTTATATTTTTGTAAATATTTCAAAATTCAAAAATTGAAGCCTTGAAAAGGACGTTTCAATTTATCGAATTTCAAAATAATGAAATCTAAATTTCACATTTGATACAAAAATCAAAATTTGACTTTCAAAATCAAACATGATCTTCAGAAATCAGGTCAAATATAAAATTTAGCTTAAAATATTTCTATGGACAAACTGGCTATAGATATTGCTAAGTCCTTCGCAATCTGATCGCCTATTAACAGTATTATTAGTATTTAAAATGTGCAACATTTCTAATAACATACGTTTGCTATAGTGTTTTTCTGTCTGTAAAATGTCAACATTGTTAAAGTCTGGCCTATGTCCTTCATCTATACAATGTAAAGCCAATGCTGTTTTTTGTGAGTGTCCGTTATTTATGTCCGATCTGTGACCAGCTAAACGATTTTTTAGCTTTTGCATAGAAGTTCCTACATAAACGGAAGGACATTGGTTTATTCCGTCACCTAGACATTTTATCTTATAGACAATATTTGATCTTTCACTTTTCGAAAATTCACCTTTTAAATTTGAAAACAATGAACTTCTTAAGATATTTGACGATTTAAAAGCTAAACGAACATTGTCTTTATTTCTTATGGGGGCATTTAAAATTCTATTTGAAAGACCTGGAATGTATAGAATACTTTTGTATGAAAATTGTGTAACATTTGTTACTAAATTTGTTTGAACCAAGGGATTGAAATATTGATTCAATATTGTTCTTATTATGTTTAATGGAAAGGAGTTAGAAAGTAAAGTATTAGTAATTATTTTTATGTTTTTTTGACGAAAGACAATGTCACTGATATCTAATACTCTGTTGGCAAAATTTTTTGCTGTGTTGATAATAACATGTTTCGGCTGTTTTGAATTAAAATTAATGAGACGACCTGAAGATGTTGGTTTTTTATACCAATCAAATACTAATCTATTATTTTTCCTTTTTACTAACACATCAAGATAAGGAAGTTCTCCGTTATTTTCCAACTCAACAGTAAACTGAATTTTTGGATGAAAAGAATTTAAGGCAGTTAGAGTTGAACTAACATGATTCGATTTGAGAATAATAAAAATGTCATCGACATATTTTGTAATTAGCTTTGGTTTATTTGGAATTGTATCAAATACGCTATCTAATAATGCTTCCATTACGATATCTGCTAATATTGGAGAAGCAGGACTTCCCATAGGAACTCCTTGTTGATAAAATATTTTATCATATTCCAAATAATTGTTGTCGATTACACAGAATCGCAAAATTTCTAAGAACTTTAATTTTGGAATTCTTGTATGATCTTTGATAATATTCCAACTTTTTTCAACCAATTCTAGAGCTTATTGAATAGGAATATTGGTGAATAATGAAACAACATCAAAAGAAACTAAAACATGGTCTTGTTCTAAAACAACTGGTGAGACTGTTGAAATGAACGATGATGCATTTTTTACGTTATATTTAGAGTTAACAGTAATGTTATTTAAAATTTTAACTAGGTATTTAGATAACTGATAACATGGAACATTCATAGAAGAACAAATTGGTCTTAGAGGCATGTTTTGTTTATGAATTTTAGGTATTGGCTTTACATTGTATAGATGAAGGACATAGGCCAGACTTTAACAATGTTGACATTTTACAGACAGAAAAACACTATAGCAAACGTATGTTATTAGAAATGTTGCACATTTTAAATACTAATAATACTGTTAATAGGCGATCAGATTGCGAAGGACTTAGCAATATCTATAGCCAGTTTGTCCATAGAAATATTTTAAGCTAAATTTTATATTTGACCTGATTTCTGAAGATCATGTTTGATTTTGAAAGTCAAATTTTGATTTTTGTATCAAATGTGAAATTTAGATTTCATTATTTTGAAATTCGATAAATTGAAACGTCTTTTTCAAGGCTTCAATTTTTGAATTTTGAAATATTTACAAAAATATAAGAAATAAAAAAGAGATACAAGAAAATTTACCAAAACAAATTTTAAGAAATATCTTAAAATTTATAATTTTATAATATTGTAAGTATAGATTTTAGTTTAGATTTTTTTTTTTAGTATTTTTAGAATAAAATTTTTTAATTAAGAGTCCTGAAGAAGGGTGTAATCACGCCCGAAACGTCGACAAAATATTAAAATTACCAAGACAGACCTATAGCCCACTTAGGATCATAACTTTGATTAAAAAAAGGTCACGAAAATAGGATAAATTTATATTTCTGTTCTCCGTATTCATTTTATTGGAATTACTTAAAACATTATTTACACCAAATTTCATCAAAATCGTTAGAGCCATAGCCATTTTCGGCTGTAACTAGGAAATTACAAAAAATAATGTTAACGAAATTTCAACCATATCCGTCTTAGGCTTCAGATCAATGTAAAGAAGAGTGTCTCGTCATTTTATGATGATTTTCGTTTTTGCTTCTTTTTATCGAAAGTGATATCAAAAGTTGTGTTTAGAAATTTAAAAAACTTAAAAATTAATATAAAATTTAAAGTTCCAAAAAAACTTCTGTAAATGGTTTTTACCCCCATACGAAGTAGGCCATTTAATTTTTTTAATAACAAAGATTTATTATTAGAAACTCATTTTGAAAATTGTTAAAGTCGTTTTTTTTAAATACACACCTAGGTGCATTGTTTTTTTGATATAAATGTTTTCAAAACTGTTACAAAAATGAACTCTTTTTAAGAACCCAAAAGTGGTTGTGCGGTTAAGAGGAAGTGAAATACATACCCATATAAAGAAAACGGTTGTATGGCAAGTTGCAAGTACCGGCAATAACCCTTCAAAAATAATACATTATATCCATAAATATTATTTATAAAATCAATTACCTACTTTATCACGTAATATACAAAATACATATTTGTGTTTGAGCCACCCTTATACTTCCTCTTGAATTATTTTTATAATTTTTAACAACATAAAAAATGTATGAAAATTTGTTTATGATAAAGAAATTTCAAGCATCTTTGACCTAATTTATGAAAGCAATAAAAGACGAGTGGATAATGTATACAAATATAAAATAGCGAAAATTGGATTGTGGAAACTTTTTCTAAAAAATTATGTTTGTATTTAATATTAAAGTATATTTTTGCATGTTATAAAACTAATTTAACATGAAATATTTTTAGAAATCGCTTGGAAACTATTAAAATAGGCGAATGCTTTCACAGATTCAAAATAACCAATTTATTTTTCGAATAACTTTTTAGAAAATATCTGCCACATTTTTTATATGAACAGATTTATCACTCTTATTATTAATTGGTTCAATCATTATGCTTTTAGAGACTTAAATGAGTCAGTTATTTCTGCTATCACTGATCACGGTATGCATAAATTTTCTAAGCTGATAATTTGTAAAGTTTGAGTTGGAATCTGTCCAATTTTTACTTTACTATAGGGCAAGTTTAGGATTCGTAAAAATCGATTTCGAGATAACAATGACATTACGATGATGGAGAATTCAAAAAAAGGGGGTCCCGTAATTATTTCTGTCTTTATATACCTCGAGCTACAGCCTACACTAGTATAGCGATTTTCTTCAAACTTGGTAGTTAGCAGTTTTGGGTGATATCACTAACCCGATTTGAACAAAAAATTGTATGAAAAAGCGTTTGAGTAATCGTAATATTAAAATTTTAGAAAATTTTCAAAAAAACGCATTTTTGGGTTTAAAAAAAATAAAAAATCAAGTTTTTGAAATCGGTATAGTGAAATTATTTCTTCAAAATGGCATACCAACTTTTTTTTGAAAAATCTTAGAAAATTTTTATATAAAAAAAGTTATTTAAAAAAAATAACAGCTCTAACGATTTTAAAAATTTCTTTTCATACAAGAAATTAGATGGTATACTTGGTTTTTTTATATCAAAGTCATTAAAACGACGTTTTTATTAATTATAAAACAGATTTTATGTATGTTTATACATTATTAAAAATGCTTTAAAAAAAATCAAATTTTACCTAACTTTTTTTCATAAAAAGTCTTAAGATAAAATCTACTGTTAACATAAGAGCAAGTATGTGCGACCCAGTCGTTCATTTTATGTTTTTTATTTAAATTAAATACAAAAATATTTCTGTTTATTTTAGCTATAGGCAAATTACAACCAACTTCGTAATTGAAGAAGATATTATTTCAAAAACATAAGGCAGTGGGGCTTTTCATAAATTTTGGCGTCAAAAATTATTTCCTTGGCAATTTTTTGACAGAAGGTCGAAAAGTAACGTATTGAAAATTTTCAAATTTTAGTCTACTGAATCGAAAAAGACCTCATATACCTACTTTGTATTCAATATAGAAATTCAAAAGTTGTAAAAATTGTTATTTAAACAAAAAAAAAATGGCGCGAAATGTACCAAATTGATAGAAAACATAATTTCAAAGGATAGCTATTCTATTATGCTTTTCTTTGTAGCTGTTTAAGTTTATATTGTTTCCAACTCTATTTTAAAGCAAACACTAAATTATAAAAAAAAACTTTTCAATTCACTTTGGGATCCAAAATATTTGAAAGTGGAACAACTTTTTTGTGATCAACACAGAAATGTTTTTGGTTAAAACTAATATAATTGAGTCATAAATTGAAAAAGGTGTACAAAATTAGCATGTATTTATTAAAAGGTCGTGTTTTATATGCAATTGTTTTCGTATTTCAGTTAACATTTAACATTGTAAACAACAACAAACAATTGCTCTTATCTGTTATTAATATATATACACTTTACTAATAAAACACGGCGAAAGTAATGTTGTAAGTTATTGTGACTAAAGTGATTTAGTAAATCTTTTTTGCATCGATTTTAAATTTCTTCTCAATTTACACTGTCTGAATGAAATACCTACATATTTTATTATTTTAAAAATTATCAGTTTTATTTTAAGAAAAAACCTAATTTTTCACGCAAAACCCAACAACAGACAGAGCTTCACTTTTTTTGTTGGTGATGGATTCTCGAGATGCATCACATTTTGAGGGGGAAGTCTCGCACATATAAGGAAAACAAAGAACTCAGCGTAATAGCCTTTTCACACCAAGCCAAAAACGCGGTTTTTGCGAAAAACCCCAAAAACCTATTTCAAAAACACAAGTTTTTCCATACATTTTTCATAAACCACAAGTTTTCGTAAAACACAAGTTTTTGATTAAACTCGCCAAAAACCTGAAAATGAAAACATTCAACTCCAAACGAAATAACCAAACAAACCTTTTGAGGAATTCAGCAACAATTCAGCAGACAAAAAAAAAAAAGAACTGACAGCAGACAAAAAAAAAAAAAGAACTGACAGGCAAAGATAACAAGTTGTTGTTGATTTTATTTTGATAATATTAATCAAATTTCTTTTTTTATTTCTTTCAATTATAGAAAATGGCAGAGCAGAAAAAATAAACCAAAAAAAAAAATATGTGGAGGACCGAAGATGAAGAGTTCCTGTTGGAACTTTGGGCTGAAAAGGAGCCACAGCTCAAAGGCAGCCGGTCATATTTACATCAAAATGTCTAAAGAATTTGGGGGCGGCCAATATATTATTCTCAGGAAGAAATTAAACTGAAACTTCACAATTTAACGACCAAATAAATAAAATTATATTTATATTGTCAGAGTTCATTTTATTTGATCAATTTTGTGAGCTCAAGCTGATTTAAACAACAAAAATTAAATCCCATCGAAAACTTGACATTTGGATGTCAAAAATTTTTAAACGTCAAACAAAAACCTGTAAATTTGTGGTGTGAACGCTTTTCAGGTTTTTGAAAACTTTTTGCCATAAACCGCGTTTTTGGGTCTGGTGTGAAAAGGCTATAAATATTGTTAATCATCATTCCACAATCATATCACGTAAGTGTGACCAAGTTAAAAACGTCTTGGTCTTTTTTTAAATTTATTTCTTCGCAGTGGCTTAAATGGTTATATTTTTAATCCAACAGAACAAATAAAAAAAAAACTAATAAAAAAGAAATCAACTGCAATTCGTCATTAAGAAAAAAGTAAAGTATCGTTTCGTGACCACTGATATAATGCACATGCACAGGTTCTTCGTTTGATAAATAGACGTGTGGTTTTTTTTTAAGGTTAACCGTTTTTTTTTTTTAGAACTTAAAAAAATATATGTAGGTATTCTTATTATTTATCCAGAAGCAATGAATTAATATCCATGAATTACTTATTAAATGAGCTAATTTTTAGCGATCTAACTTTAGATATATTTTGAAAACGTATTTGTAGCTCCTCCGTTTGGGGGGTTAGAAAACCGTTTTTTTTTTTTTTATTTAAAGAGCTAACTTTACACACCACACACCCTGGGCGTCCGCGCGTTGTATTTTTTTTTTTTTTAATTTGAATTTTGTGTTACTTTTTTGTTTTGAATAAGAAGCGAGTCCGTTCAATGTCTCATTTGCGGAACAACTGAGCGGCTATACGTTTGGGGTGGCTCCGTATCCGAAAATAAATTTTTCATTTTGAAAAAAAAGAAGTAAAATACACACACACGGCTGGCAGGCGATATAGCGAAGAGAAAAGAATTCTTATTTTCGTCCAATTTTCTTCGATCTTGTTTTCTTATTCAAAATTCAAGAGACGTATACTGTGCATCACTCGTTGTTTTCTGTTCACATCACCTACTGTTTCGTTTAGAATATCTTTTTTTTTAGGTATAATTTATTTGGTCGGTATGTTTTATGTTTTCAGTCGAAAGCCAGTGGTGTCAAACAATTACTTTGACTCTTGTTCGACTCGGGTATAATTTACATTTTTGTTGGTTGAATGTTTTTATTTTGGTTGAATTGTTTATAGATTAGGGGAGAAAGAGGCAAAACAGCTTGTAAAAGAAATACAAATAAAGCTAAGTAGTTTTGTTAATATAGCACCTGCAAACCAACCCCGGTTATAAAAATTACACGAGTCGACTCGGTTATTCAAATTTGTTTAATCTTACCCACTCTCTCGGTTAAATTTTACTAAAATCTCAAATTTTAACCGAGTTTCTTGATGAATATAAACAAGTTAATCGGTTAAAATAACCTTCTAAAATGGTAATTTTAAACAATTAAACTTAACCGAGGCGACAACGTTGATTTTAGCAACGAGAACTATGTAGCTTTTAACAAAGACTATGTGATTTTTAATACATTTTTTTTTAACTCACCGAAAAAAACTTCTCGGTAGGTCCATTATTTTTCTGCGTGCACACTTTTCATGAAAAGTATCATACTCGTATTGTCAATATTTTTTCATGACAACCTAAAATAAATTTTATGCATCAACCATGCCTGCAGCCCGCCTGCAACCCCCCTGTTTGGGCTCAATATAGGATTTGGGTGGGAGCAGGGTTGGGTATGTACAAAATTTCTTTGGATTCCAAGAAACTATTAAATTTTGAAGAAAATTTTCCTACACTCAACTGTAGGAAAACCCCCAGCCCCCAGCCCAAGCTGGGGGGTTGCAGGGGTCAGTAAGCCCACCAAAAAAAGGAATTAACCCCCGCCGGTGTTAGTTCCCAATTATGAAAGGAATTAACATCCGTGGGGGTAAATTCCTTTTAATTAGGTACTATCACCAGCGCACATAGGAGTATTTGCAGTAAAAAGCTGGACATAAGTTGATTTTCTGAAAATCAAAATTGACACCAAAAAGTTTGGCAAAGTGGGTGCAAAATAAACATGTGTCAATATGCTGCACTCATTTTTTTGTTTTTCGATCGTGTCTTGTTAAAAAATGAGTTCAAAGTTAACTGTTACATCTACCTCATTTTTATTTGAATGCGAAGTATTTTGATAAGTGTTATTCTATATGCGATATCGAAGTGTTGTGATAGAAATCTAAAAAAATTTAAATGGAGAATTCTTCTTCAGTTATTTATTAACGATATAAATAAAGTTTTGAAAATGTTCTAAATATGATATTTTTGATAAGTTATTATTTGAACTTTAATGATTTTGTTTTAGTATACCCCGTTATTCTGCGATGAATTGAAACTTATGAGTTAGTTTATATATTCTTTAACACAATGCAAAATTGGGTGCTCTTAGGTGCTCTTTAGAGAATCGAGGGTCAATTAGTTTTTCACTTTCTGATAGAAAATACTCCTTACTTTATGCAACGTTTTTTATTTTTAAATTAAATTTACTGATGTTATTAGTGTATTTTATTTTGGGTGATCTTAATTAAGGTTGGGGAACAGGGAAAAAAAACTGAGAATTGGGTATTAGGGATGAGGAAAAAAATTTGAGAAAAATAATGTCGATAGGCGGAGTACAGGCCATTAATCAATTTTTTTTAGTTTTTGGTAAAAAAATAAAAATAACAAAAACTAGGTTTATATTGTATTTTCTTGTAGGAATACTCATTTAAAACAGAAATAGTAACAAAAACCACGAAAAATAATTATGGCCAGGTTTTTGATGACAATACTCCTATGTGCAGCGGAGGTTTAATTCCTTGGGCACCACAACTACAATACTTACTATACCTTAAAATGTATATCTAATTGACTTTGAAAAAAACAAAAAAACAATATTAATTACAATGCCCCTTCCTCCCCTACGTAACATAGATTTATAGAATACAGAATTGGGTGGGTTAATGTTTTTATTGTAGGAATACATGGCGCAGTGGTGGCCGGCAAAGCATAGCGTGGTGAATTGTTAAGGTGCATAATTGTGTAGATTTTTGAAGAATTCGTGCACTTGATTTCAATTGGTGATGGCGTTGAATGTAAAAAAAATATATAGATATAGGTAGAGCTTATCTTATTTGACTAAGCGCGGTGAAGTTTGATATAGAATTGAGGTTGGGCATTTTTTGTCAAAGTTTTAATTTTTCAGTAGGTACATATAGGTACTACATAGTTCTATTGAATTGTAATTGAAAGCAATGAACCTAAACAAATGAATATACATACCAATTTATGCATTAGAGTCTATTAATGCGGAAAATATGTTATTTTTAACTTGTCAATAATGAGTTTGTATACCCTAATATAACATTTAAATTTTTTCGAACGTAATTTTCATAAAAAAAAGGTATTAAGCAAACGACAACTGTATAGATTTATATTACCAAAAAAAAAAAAAAAAATTAATAGCACTGGTCTGCAAAATTTATCTTTTTTTTCTCCTTCAAATAATTTTTTGAAATTATGAAAGATTTGACTTTCCTGAACCTAAATCTGGTTTCAGAAAAATTCCAGCACGTACCATTTTTTTTAAATGATTTTTTAAAAATAGGAGTAGTTTGCAGAAAAGAACCCTTTTAGATTCGGTTGACCTTGTACAAAAATAAAAATATTATTCGTATTTAGATCAAATTTGGAGGACTTATTTCTCTTAATATGAATTGTCATTATGACACCAAATTTGTATTTATTAAGAAAAGTTTAAATACATTTTAAGATACTAATAATTGACAAAAACAGCAAAAATATCGAAATCCTGCAGTTTGAGTAAATCCCACATGAAAAAAAACACCTTAATTAAGGATATGTAAAATATGTAAAAAAAACTGTTTTTCTATTTAGAAATATCTTATTTTGTGATAAACCATTCGATAATTGATATTCCAAACCTACTAAACTTACTTAAATTAAGATATCTCGGAGAAGAAAAGAGATATTGAGAAGATTGAAACTGAATTTGAAATAAAAAAATAAGTTCTTCATAAACCATAACAAAGTTAGTTGGAAAAGATTACATTATGCCAAAAGACTGCTTCGAAAACAGCAAAAAAAATGGGGTTTTGAGATTTTCGAACTGGAATATCTAAAAAGCGTGACGTGCTAGGGCAATTCGGGCAATTCCGGATTCGGAATCAGCATACAAAAATCCTTTAGAAAAGTATAGTTTTATTAAGAGGAGGATTTCCTTGCAAAGCAGTGTAGTTAAAGAATATTTTCTTTTTCTTTTATTATTACGAGATCTCATATACATGCATATAATTTCCAGGAAAGTAATTTATTATTAATTCAAATTTATTTTTAGTGCAAAATATAACTTTTTTGTTTTTCATGTTCCCGGAATAATTTATAGCAAACAAAACTACCTATTCATCCATTTTCACTAAAATAAATAAAACAGTGATCAAGGTATTTTTTTACAAAAAATAAAAAAAAAATAAAAACAAAATAAAAACAAAATAAAAACAAGTAGGTACTTTATGTATTTGAATATTATATAGGTATCATATGCATTGGTAATTATTTTAATCAAAACCGTTTAAGATTTTTTGTTTGGTCTTCTCGTTCTAGAATTGACTAAAAATAATAAACAAACTGACAAAATTACTGCGCAGGAAGTTAAAATATATTTTTTTTAACAAATAATTTGGATTACCAATTCTTCAACAAAATATTCGAAGGGGATGTAGCTCAGATGGTAGAGCGCTCGCTTAGCATGTGAGAGGTACGGGGATCGATGCCCCGCATCTCCAGGAATATATTTTTATGTTTATTTTTAAATTTTATTAAGAAAAGCAGTACATAAGTCACTGAAATAATTTAAGTCCAGTCGATTTGTTAAAAAAATAATGCTGAAATGGAAGAAAAATAATAGTGAAGTTTTTTCATAGAATATTAGGAGAAGGTCACTGGGAGCTAAAAACTAGGTTTTGGGGAGATTGAGTTTGAACCCAAGACGCCATCTTGGATTTCGCGAAATTAAGTTTAAGTGAATAGTTCAGCTATTTTTTATTTTTGACAAAAATGATTGGGTCAAAACTTGTACAAAATTTTATTTTCTAAAACTTTTATCTAAAAAAATTTGTCTCTATGATCCATATTTTCCGAGTTAATTTGAAAATACTTTTCTTTAATTCCGCTTACATGTTTTAACCGCTTTGCTTCATATAACAAGTATTAATCAATGATTTGATCTTAGGGCCAATTTATTGAGTCTCCATTAAATATTGAATTTTATCGCTTTAGTTAACGGCGTCGTTAAACTAATAACGCCATTAAGTACATTCCATTAAATATTCATTTTATTCACTCTTCTTTAGTTAAATTCGTTGTTGTTAATGGAAACTTTAAATTTAAAACTCTATTAAAAAAATCCCAAGGATTTTTAATTTATTTTGAAAAATAAATCTGTCAAAAGCTGGTATTTGTCATATAAAATAGACTAATTTTTTGTTTTCTTGGTTTTAACGATTGAAAGGCGCGTTTTTAGATACTTTTAAGATGGATATTTTCATTTAATGCATTTTAGTATCTTTTGTAATAACCGTTACATGATCTCTGAAAAAAAAAGCAACGCGCTTAGGAATGTTGTAACTATTGTGTTTATTGAAGTCGCGGCAAACCAAAACTCATAAGGATTAATCAACGTGCATCAAAACTATGGTCCGTAAACCATTTATATCCGAAAAAGCCTGGCGAAAAGGAAATGCAATATTCAATATCACAAATGGAATTGAAAGTAAAGTTTTAGAATTAATTAAAAACGTTCCTATATTTTTTGCTCAACATCCGTTCGAATAATTAGAGGTAGGTACTATTACCAATTACAATTACCAAACGTTGGTCTTATGATATTGGTTGAACACATTTTCACCATTCTATTTGTCCATATTTATCCGTTTTATTTATTTTTAATTGTCAATTGACACTGAAACTTTTTTTAATAAAATAATAAATGTAATGACATTTGACGCTAATGGAGAGTGAATAAATAGAAATCCTGTTTAAAACCTCAATTTTCTCTAAAAATCCCTCTTAAAAGGTCGAATTTGGCGTTTTAACTAAAAGGGTTTTAAAATTTAATGCTCAATTAATTAATGATGTGAAACTTCAAAAAAATCCTTAAAAGAGACTGAATTAAACGAATTTTGTTTTTAAATTTAAAATTCCCATTTTTAATGGAGATTTAAGTTTAATGGAGAATCAATAAATTGGGCCTTAGTGTACAAAATTTTAATTATTTTTTTTTCACACTTGGAAATGGAATATATCATTGATTAGGTCAAAATAAGAAAAGACAATGATAAAGTAAGTAAAGAAGTGAAAATTCAAAAACAAGAAATGGTTACCTCAATTAAATTGGTCCATTGAATTTGAAAATCGAAACTGAAAATGTACTATACGAGTAGGTTAGACAATTGCCGAATTCTTATGTGACATGGGTCCATTCCTATCACATCACTACACCCAAAAATATGTTCCCTTAAATAATGTAGCCACTCGCCACAACAGCTTAACTTCAGTATAATATCTGGCGTGTTTAAAAATGTTTATTTTTAACCTCACTCGCAGTATTTTACAGAAAAAGAGTATACCAAATAGAATTCAAAACACAAACTTCCTGAATTACGGAGACAGAAACACCAAAACATTTGCAACTTTTTTTAGAATAACAAATAGCTACTTTTTTATTTTGTTTTTCAATTTTTCAAAGATCAGTGTCACTGCGTCTCTGTTTTGAGTAAAAATAAATAGAAAATAAAAAGACAAAACAAACTTTTTGGTTTATAATTAAAAATAAAATAAATGAGAATGAGCTGTGGCAACAAAATAAATGTTGAAGATATTTCACGTACAACGAAAATTAATAGGTTCTGTTAGTTTATCTAAGTCAGTTTTGACGAATGCAAAGGAAAATAAGTAAACAACCAAATTCTTTGATATTGAAAATTTAAATCTTATTATTTTTGAAAATCTCACCCAATCTCACAAAACATCTCTTTCAAAGATAGGACGATTAGTATGGGACGAATACAATGAGCGGAAAATTTGTAGATAACTCTGTAAAAATATTTGTGATAAATTATGCAACGTTTGCAGTTTCCACAAATTTTCTAAATTCAATGGATCGACCATATCCCTCGCTGAATGAGAATTCTAGAAAGTTCACTTGAAAATTGGTTAACTAACTAAAATGTTTACCTATTAACTTGGTCATAAATCCCAAGCCAAATCCTTCAATGACCTATTGAACAAGAAAAGATGGCTTTCTAGCAGGTTACCTCGCATATGTGAGCACTCTGGGGATATAGAGAAGTCCTTTTTCTATAATATTCTTTCTAGTGGAATGGATTGCCAAAGGGATTCAGCAATGAGGATATAAATACTTGTATGTGTATGAAAAGAATGTATTAAAAAATAAGAGTTTATGGAAAGACGAGGTTAGGTTACGAGGTAACACGAAACCGACACAGTTCTGAGTGCGTCTGCATTTTTTACAACCTCGAGTTCTCAAAGGAAACGTATATAGTATAAACAAAACACAACACACATAGAGTATCCTTCCATTTTACAAAATGATGTTTCGTGTTCTATGTTTTTTTTTATAAACTTTTAATATATTTATATTGGAAGTCATATAAAGGTTTTCATACTACGAGAAAAAGGTTTATTTATATTTTGAAATATTGTTCGCATAAGGATTGTGGAGAGTGGAATAAAGGGTGTATAAGCTACTTATATTTGTTGCTGATGTAGAAGTGCTTGGTTAAGATGAAAGAAGATTTGAAATAAGGCGACATGTTTCGTTGACTTCTTGTTTTTTTTTTATTTAAGGAATTTATTGTGGTTTGAAAAATACCTTTTCCACATGTTAGGTTTTAAAAAATATGATTTAAATTTGGGAATGTTTGCCTTTCAATTTATACAATAACTTATTCATGTGTTTTGAGTTATTTTTTAAGTTATTTTTCCATTTTTTTTTCAAATATAATGAAGGTATTGCATTTTTGAGTATGAGTTGAATTATTGGTTAACACATAGTAGGTAGGTACATACCAACATTGAAGTAAATTTATAAAGAGAGTTTAATGAATCATTCAAAGTGATTAGGTAGGTATACATATGAGGAATACTTTAAAAGATTTTTCAGATGAATTTCATTTTAAAACTGCTAGAGATTCAGAGATGGAAAAACTTTAAAGTTCACCGAGGAGAGAAAGTTTAATTAGGATAGCCTGGATGGTGTACACATTGGTTTTTCTATTTTTTATCCCAGAATCTATGATTTACACCGAGGCGAACGAAGGCGGGCAAGCTTAGTATGTCTTGGCAAGAGCGTTGGTTTTCCACATTTACTTTCGTAGGAATGGCTTAAGACCACCTTAATAATTTGCTGCAATTGTCGTACTCCTACTACCAAGTTTATTTTTTCGAAAACTTCTCTTGCTGTCAAATTCTCACGAAAATTACTTAATTTTTTGTCACTTTTGGCTCTCTCTTCCTGACCGTTTGAGGTAACTGGTAACCACGCCTTATTTTAAAATAACCGAACAATTTTGCTAATGAAATGGTCATAACGGGTTTTAATTCATTTTTCAACTGTCTTGCTTACTTTTGGTTAGATTTGATCTCGCTTAACCACACTTTTAATGTGAAAATCAGCAAAAAAACGCAAAAAATAACTGTTTCCATTAAGTTTAACGAATTAAATAAAAATAAAGGGTGGCAAACAATCCAGTATATGCTTGTCTTCTTATTCGTGCAAGAAGTATATGGTTTATATGGTTTAAAAATGAATCAAATCGACTGCATTTATAATTATTTCGGTTTGAGTATAAATATTTAAATGAAACACGAAGGTTACTAAACTAAGGGCTGTTTGCTGAAACGAAACTTAAGAATCTAAATTCTACAAAATTGCACAAAATGTGTATAAAAAAGTTCACCTTACAATTTTTTAAGTAAAAACATTTACTATTTTTTAAACATATCGCCCAATACGTTATGTGACATTTACGCAGAGGAAATCGTAGGTAATAAGAGTTTATGTTCTATTGAAATTTTTAAGTCTTGTTTCAGCAAATGGGTCTTAGTAAAATGTTTTAAATAATTATGTGAAACATGAAGGTTAGGTATGAACTCGCTTGGTCTAGGTTCAATACTCAAGTGTGACGGAAAAAGTTTTTCAAATTAAATGAAAAATTACTAGACTATAAGCACCACATACAAATGGAATAAAGGAGTCTGATGATCGGATTGGCATCCGTGAAACAGTGCTGTAACTCTAGCCATAAAAACTTGCTGGTAGCACCTTCAAGATTTTGATGTTGTTGAGAGATTATAATGAAATTATATTGAATTGTATAAAAAATATTTCAATACCTAATTAAAAATAACACGAAACAGAATTCTATTAACAATTAATCGTTTTATTCAACCGTAGGTACAGCAAAACAACAATCAAAATAAAATTCCAATTCTCATACACTCCATATGACTCGCATTTATGAAAATACTGACAACAATTAACGCTGAAAAAAAAAAATTAAATTTCAATTGCCGATTTATGATCGTCTGGACACGGAATTTGTTTCCACGCCATTGAAAACAAACAGAAAGCAGCTTCTACCGCCATGCCACCACCACCGGGAAACAACCGGGAAATACGCAAACGTGGGTGCGTCGAATTTCACAAATGCGAGAAAATAAACAAAGCAGAGAAATCTTCAATGAATCTTTATGAAAAAGCAGAGGACGCAGTAAATTGAACGAAAAAAAAGCTTATAATCATAATATGTAGGTTCGAAAAGGAATAAAAAAATTAAAAAAAAAAATGGAATCTCAATCTCACACAGTTTGGAAGTTGCACGTCATTGAGTATCCAACTCGGTCGTCGATTAAAAAAGAAATGCTCCCAAACCAAAGTATCTCTGGCTACGAACTATATTTGTTTATTTGCGCACAAACCATCGCTACGAGAATTATAAAAACAATCGAGATTTATCGTCCAGAGCAAGCTGGTCTATTGACTGGATCAGGGATGAAAATGCCAAGTAAATTAGTATTGTTGATAATTAGAAACAGCATCTTATAGTACTTTATTTTGTTCTTTATTATATTCAGGATCTATTTGGTATAAGAGCAGGCAGTAGATTTCTTGCGCACTTTTGATTAAACAGAAAATAAAAAAAAAAATACAAATATGATTAGAGCATAGAGCGTAATAAATACATAATGGATTTTTTTTTGAGAACAAACTTACATTATTTTTAAATGCAATTGTATTAAGTTACATTATAATGAAAGTTACAACTATTATTTTATAATTCAGCAAAACAAAATATAAAATATAATTAAAAGTTACAACATTAAAAAAAAAAATATTTTGAAATTTTTGATTTTTGTCTTAAAGACAATAACATTTTTCAATTTAACGACAATTTATACAAACAAATACATACATGGGGTTTCAATGGGAAATCGACTTTCACCCACTATTGCGGATCTTGGTTTAGATTTTTTATTGGAAGAGTCGTTTGCCTCAACAAAACAACAAAAATGCAAACAAAAATGCGAACAAAAATTCCGCCCCGCGACCCCACCTACAAAGAAAAACTCATAGCAATTCTTGTACCCGCGAAATATTACACTGGTATGCAAAATTTATCTTTTTTTTACTCCTTCAAATAACACGGTGTTACAAAAATGAGGTTTTAAAATATACGCGGGCGAAGACCTATCAGGTTTTGTAGAGCTAGTCGCACTGAATACGAAACGGTATTTGAAAATCCCCTAACACCCCCAAAATCTGGAGTTACGGGCAAAAAACGGTTTTTTGGACCTTCACCCATTGAAAAAATTCTAGCTTCGACAATTTTTTACCCATTTTCGATTTTTTTACAGTTTCTGATAGAAGATAAATATACCTTTTCAACAATGTATAAAACATGTAACTCGGTTAAACCACTTAGAATTTTTAAGATGTCAAAGTTCAAAAATTCAATTTTTTTTGTCATTTGCCGAACTTCGGCATCAATTTAAAGTATATGTTTTCAAAACAACATGCTATTTAAAAAATATATTCTAAAACTATATCTATTTCCCAATTGATCGAGGTATTTTTTATGAAAATCACTTCAAAATTGGCTTAGAAAAAAAAATTTTTCGATTTCAACCCAGATACAGAAATTCGAACTTTTAGGTATAGAACAAAAATGTTGTTTTGGCACGTAGTAGGATAAGTTGGGCGCCAGGATTTGGTGAAAGGTTTTTGTAGAGGAGCTCAATACAAACATTTTTTTCTTTGGGAGGGGGGTCTATCTCCCCCCGTTTAGGTGGGAGGGGCATTTTTCTAAAAAAAAATTATCAAAATAAAAAAAATTATTAAAAAACAACGGCAACACTTACAGTAATAAATGATACCATTTTCAAAAGGCAAAATTGTGCATTTGATTCTAATTTTTAAATCAATATAATATAACTAATAGTTTTTGAAATAATCGATTTCAAAGTTAAAAATAGGGGAAAAAAATTTTTTAAAACTCATTTTATACTACTTTTGTCCAGACTGTGAATTTTAGTAAAAAAAATTTCTCACACAGAAAACTGCCCCAATTGATTCCTTATCGAACCGTGAAAACTATATGTTTCTATGTCTTCTAGTTTTTGGAAAAATTGAAAAATTATTTTATCAGATTTTTCTTTTTTCAAAATATTTTTTGTTTTTATTTGTTTTTATTTTTCAATTTTATCAAAAACTAGAAGACATAGAAACATATAGTTTTCACTGTTCGATAAGGAATTAATTAAGGCAGTTTTCTGTCTAAGTAATTTATTTACTAAAATTCACAGTCTGGACAAAAATAGTATAAAATGAGTTTTAAAAAATTTTGTTCCCCTATTTTTAACTTTGAAATCGATTATTTCAAAAACTATTGGTAATATTATATTGATTTAAAAATTAGAATCAAATGCACAATTTTGCCTTTTGGAAATGGTATCATTTATTACTGTAAGTGTTGCCGTTGTTTTTTTATAATTTTTTTTATTTTGATAATTTTTTTTTAGAAAAATGCCCCTCCCACCTAAACGGGGGGAGATAGACCCCCCTCCCAAAGAAAAAAATGTTTGTATTGAGCTCCTCTACAAAAACCCTTCACCAAATCCTGGCGCCCAACTTATCCTACTACGTGCCAAAACAACATTTTTGTTCTATACCTAAAAGTTCGAATTTCTGTATCTGGGTTGAAATCGAAAAATTTTTTTTTCTAAGCCAATTTTGAAGTGATTTTCATAAAAAATACCTCGATCAATTGGGAAATAGATATAGTTTTAGAATATATTTTTTAAATAGCATGTTGTTTTGAAAACATATACTTTAAATTGATGCCGAAGTTCGGCAAATGACAAAAAAAATTGAATTTTTGAACTTTGACATCTTATAAATTCTAAGTGGTTTAACCGAGTTACATGTTTAATACATTGTTAAAAAGGTATATTTATCTTCTATCAGAAACTGTAAAAAAATCGAAAATGGGTAAAAAATTGTCGAAGCTAGAATTTTTTCAATGGGTGAAGGTCCAAAAAACCGTTTTTTGCCCGTAACTCCAGATTTTGGGGGTGTTAGGGGATTTTCAAATACCGTTTCGTATTCAGTGCGACTAGCTCTACAAAACCTGATAGGTCTCCACCCGCGTATATTTTGAGTGTTACACCGTGTAATTTTTTGAAATTATGAAAGATTTGACTTTCCTGAATATAAATCTGGTTTTAGAAAAATTCTAGCACATACCATTTTTTTAAAATGATTTTTTAAAAATATGAGCAGTTTGTAGAAAATAACCCTTTTAGATTCGGTTGACATTGTACAAAAATAAAACTATTATTCGTATTAAGCTCAAATTTGGAGGACTTATTTCTCATAATAGGATCTGTTATATGACACCAAATTTGTATTTATTAAGAAAAGTTTAAACACATTTTGAGATACTAATTGACAAAAATATCGAAATCCTGCAGTTTTTAGTAAATCCCACATGAAAATGTCAACGCCCATTATATTTAAAAAGCCAAATAAAGAAAACTATAATAAAATACATTAAACAAAATTTTTACGTGTTTTGTAATTTTATATACTATTTTTCTATTTAGAAATGTCTTATTTGTGGTAAACCATTCGATAAACTGCCTTGTAAAGCTTCAGAATTGTTTCTCCTAGGATCAATAGTTAATAATTGGAATCCGAAGTCAAAAAAATTCTATCACTTCAGGATTTTGAGCTATTAGACCAGTGCCGATGCCTTCAAAAACATTAAAAAGTACAAACAAATCATAGTAGAATGAAACCCATTGGAAAAGGAGGGGAATATGATAAGAATGAAAGGAAAAATAAATTACGGGCGAGCCGAGTTCGGGAAGTGGGAGGGTTGAGTTTTTAATGGTAAAAAATGGTATATCTCGATTTCCGGCAAAACTACAAATCCTATAGAAAAAAGTTGTATGGCAAAGTTGTAGGTAATAAAAAGATCTACAACTTTTGTATCAACAATTTTTTCACATAACCTCAAAATTTATGTGAAAAATTCAAAAAACCGAGTTTTTGGTTTTTTATTTTCATCTTTTTCAAAAACAAAAATTTTTCTACGAAATTTGGTGAAAACTTACCTTATTATGTTCCAAATACACAGTAATTTATTTGATTTAAAATATTAATTTGTTCACCTTATTTTGACTTAATACCAAAAAAACAACCTAATTTTCAATCGAAAATTCACGTGTCAAAATATCAGCTTTTTTTAAAAATTCGGTGGCCATTTCGTTCGTTAAAATGTCTATTTTCTGATGGTGTAAAAAAAATTTTACATTAGTATACTTTAGAACATGTTTTAGTAAAATTCAAAAAATGAAAAAAGCTTGAATTCGAAAAAAATTTTTTATCATTGTTTACAATTTTGGCCATTTTATTCAAATTTACACTTTAATTACTCAAAAAACGTAAGATTAATCAATGTTACATGAAATCTTACGTTTTTTGAGTAATTAAAGTGTAAATTTGAATAAAATGGCCAAAATTGTAAGCAATGATAAAAAATTTTTTTCGAATTCAAGCTTTTTTCATTTTTTGAATTTTACTAAAACATGTTCTAAAGTATACTAATGTAGACATTTTAATGAACGAAATGCCCACCGACTTTTTGAAAAAAGCTGATATTTTGACACGTGAATTTTCGATTGAAAATTAGGGTGTTTTTTTGGTACTAAGACAAAATAAGGTGAACAAATTAATATTTTAAACCAAATAAATTACAGTGTATTTGGAACATAATAAGGTAAGTTTTCACCAAATTTCGTAGAAAAATTTTTGTTTTTGAAAAAGATAAAAATAAAAAACCAAAAACTCGGTTTTTTGAATTTTTCACATAAATTTTGAGGTTATGTGAAAAAATTGTTCATACAAAAGTTGTAGATCTTTTTATTACCTACAACTTTGCCATACAATTTTGAACAATAAACTAGCAAGTGGACTGTAATATTCTGTATAGTGTATATAAATGAAATGAATAAATAAAACACGAATGGTCTTATTAGCTAGACTGCGCGCAGCACGTCCTTTTTATTCAAAGATCTCTTTCGGACTGAGGAGAAGAGAGGGAGGGAGGAATGAGGAAACACACACGATCGTTGGTTGGTCTTGTTGGTTGGCATGCCATGCGTGTGTGTTGGTAGGCTTCTTCTTGAAATAGGCACGGATTATTTAACATCCTGCCCACTTTAAACCTTCGGTTTAATAAATGCTGATTTTTGATCGTTTGGTTCTGCGTTGGGGCTTCTTCCGAATAGCATTTGCTCATGGACATTGGGAAAACATTGGCGCCCCTGCTTGTATATGCCAATGAAAAAACCAAGTCGATTCGGGTATTATGTAATGAAGTGATCACAGTGACTGAGGAGATCGTTCTTCATCTTGCTGGTTTTACTGTGTAATATATGGATTCCCTATTCAGGGCTTGTATTGTTTTTTCCGTGATGTTTGCGGAACAATGAACATTTTGGGTAGTTAAATTTTTTAAATTTTTTGGTGTTGAAAACTTTGCATTTTTATTTGCTGTTTTTGGTTAATGCTGGCAATTGATGAGGTGTTTCAGAATTTTGTTCGATGTTCATGCGGTTGCACCTGTTGTGGAGGCTGTTGCACTACCTGCTGTGATTGTTGTTGTTGTTGGGAAATTTGTGGATTCTGTTGTTTATGGGGCGGTGTTGTTGCTTTGTTTGCAAAAACTGATTTGGAGTCAAAACCTGCTGTTGTTGAGAGTGGAAAACTTGTTGCGTACTTGTTTGCTGTTTTGCGTAAGTGGCTGTTGTGGAACTTGTGGATACTGTTCTGTTGTTGTGGTTGTTTTTGAAGAGTTTTTGTGTGTGTTGAACTTGTTGTGATTCTCCAACCTGCTGGACAACAGTAGGCGCATTTATAACATTCGCAGAGGGTTGTTGTTGAATGATAACAGATGGTTGGGGAAACGTTGGCAGTATTACAGTTTATTGTTGATGGTTTTGTTGTATAATAGGCTGATGTAGTTGCTGTCGAATACCCGGTGTATGAGGCTGAATCACAAAGGTTTGTTGTGAAACAGGTTGTTTTTGTTGCAGCAATTGTTGCTGTTGCTGTTGTTGTTGAAGTTCTTGTTGTAGTAATTGCTGTTGTTGCAAGAGTCGCTGCTGTTGTTGTTGCAACAAAACAGCAGTCTTGTTGGTCTGATAGTAACTATATTTTGTTGGGGATTCGTACTGCTGTTTTGCGTCTTGTGCGCCTTACTGGAGTTTCTACAGTACTTTGTAACGACTGTTGTTGTTGCGCCGGGAACTGAGTAGCAGCTGGTGTTGGATTGATAATAACCTGTTGAAGATTTTGTGGTTGCTGTGGGAGTTGAACGCAGTCATAAACTGTTGCAAGGTAATGTTGTTTATAGCTGGAGGTTTAATGTGTTGTTGTTGATGTTGCAGTGGCCGCTCGGCTGTGACATATTAGCTTCATGCTTTGTTGCTAAGGATTGTGACATGATTACTTGCTGGCATTGACCAATTGATCAACAGATGTCCCTGCCCACTTTGATTCTACAGAATCAAGAGAATTGATTGGTGTTGGTGTTCCCAGACACTTCTCTTGTTGAAAATTCTCGGAAAGAAAAGAAAATAAACATAATATTTAGTCATGCTTCCTACTTCAAGGAATGTATATGTATGTTTTTATGCAAATGTTTGAAATATGTATGTTTTGAGTATTTAATATTTTGTTTTATAATATGAACTGATGGTTCCGAATTGAACTTTGTCTCTTGAACAAACGATTCATTCTGTCTTCATGAAAGAATGTACGCTGGGATGAATTTTGTCTCAAGAACAAATGATTCACCCTGCTAACGCACACTCAATATCGAACTGCGAAAAGGATGCCCTTCGTAGGCAATCTGCTTTACTGAAAGAATGTGCGTTTTGTAAGAACGCACACTCAAAATAAAAGGTTTAAAGGTTAGAAGGTTTATAAGCAATTGCTGGTTGTTCAATTTTTGCATATACTAATTTTGGAAAAAGGTATTTTTTTTTTTTTAAACCCAGTGAAAATAGAGATAAATTTATTGCTCTTATAAAATAAATCTATCATACTTAATGTAGATATAAATGTACTAGCAGTTTTGTTCTGCATGATACTGTTTAAAAATTTTTCTATGACCTAATTTTGTTTTTTTTTTGCTTAAGTTTATTTATTGAGCTTGTTTTATGAATCTGCTTTGAAAGTGAATGAAAAACTTTGTATTTTTTCAATTTATTATTATTCAATTGCTAAACCCTTTTTTTTTTTTGTTTATTGGATATAAAATGTGATCGATCTGATATAGCTGCCGTTTCTTGAGCAGTTTTAATGGAAGACTCATTTTTTTATTATGTACAAACGTTTTTGAGGTGTTTTGTATTGGTGAAAATTTGATTTCAACTGATGTTTTTGGATTGAATTTAGTCTATTAAACGAATGCTTCATTTTGGTTTCATGTTAGAATGTACGCCGGGATGAATTTTGTCTCAAGAACAAATGATTCATCCTGCGAACGTACACTCCAAGTGAAAATATATAAGAAATAAAAGGTTATCCTTTTTCCTTTGTATTAACTCGTGTGCAAGAATGTACGTTTTGTAAGGACGAACACTCAAAATGGAATTGAGAAAAGGATGTCCTTCGAGGGCAATCTGCTTTTCTTTTTTGGAAGAATGTACGCTGGGATGAATTTTGTCTCAAGAACAAATGATTCACCCTGCGAACGCACACTCAAAATCGATTTGTGAAAAGGATGCCCTTCGAAGGCAATCTGCTTTCCTTTTTGGAAGAATGTACGCTGGGATGAATTTTGTCTCAAGAACAAGTGATTCACCCTGCGAACGCACACTCAAAATCGATTTGTGAAAAGGATGCCCTTCGAAGGCAATCTGCTTTCCTTTTTGGAAGAATGTACGCTGGGATGAATTTTGTCTCAAGAACAAATGATTCACCCTGCGAACGCACACTCAAAATCGATTTGTGAAAAGGATGCCCTTCGAAGGCAATCTGCTTTCCTTTTTGGAAGAATGTACGCTGGGATGAATTTTGTCTCAAGAACAAATGATTCACCCTGCGAACGCACACTCAAAATCGATTTGTGAAAAGGATGCCCTTCGAAGGCAATCTGCTTTCCTTTTTGGAAGAATGTACGCTGGGATGAATTTTGTCTCAAGAACAAATGATTCACCCTGCGAACGCACACTCAAAATCGATTTGTGAAAAGGATGCCCTTCGAAGGCAATCTGCTTTCCTTTTTGGAAGAATGTACGCTGGGATGAATTTTGTCTCAAGAACAAATGATTCACCCTGCGAACGCACACTCAAAATCGATTTGTGAAAAGGATGCCCTTCGAAGGTAATCTGCTTTCCTTTTTGGAAGAATGTACGCTGGGATGAATTTTGTCTCAAGAACAAATGATTCATCCTGCGAACGTACACTCAAATGGGATTGTGAAAAGGATGCCCTTCGAAGGCAATCTGCTTTCCTTTTTGGAAGAATGTACGCTGGGATGAATTTTGTCTCAAGAACAAATGATTCACCCTGCGAACGCACACTCAAAATCGATTTGTGAAAAGGATGCCCTTCGATGGCAATCTGCTTTCCTTTTTGGAAGAATGTACGCTGGGATGAATTTTGTCTCAAGAACAAATGATTCACCCTGCGAACGCACACTCAAAATCGATTTGTGAAAAGGATGCCCTTCGAAGGCAATCTGCTTTCCTTTTTGGAAGAATGTACGCTGGGATGAATTTTGTCTCAAGAACAAATGATTCACCCTGCGAACGCACACTCAAAATCGATTTGTGAAAAGGATGCCCTTCGAAGGCAATCTGCTTTCCTTTTTGGAAGAATGTACGCTGGGATGAATTTTGTCTCAAGAACAAATGATTCACCCTGCGAACGCACACTCAAAATCGATTTGTGAAAAGGATGCCCTTCGAAGGCAATCTGCTTTCCTTTTTGAAAGAATGTACGCTGGGATGAATTTTGTCTCAAGAACAAATGATTCACCCTGCGAACGTACACTCAAAATGGGATTGTGAAAAGGATGCCCTTCGAAGGCAATCTGCTTTCCTTTTTGGAAGGAATATACGCTGGGATGAATTTTGTCTCAAGAACAAATGATTCATCCTGCGAACATACACTCAAATGGGATTGTGAAAAGGATGCCCTTCGAAGGCAATCTGCTTTCCTTTTTGGGAAGAATATACGCTGGGATGAATTTTGTCTCAAGAACAAATGATTCATCCTGCGAACGTACACTCAAAATGTGATTGTGAAAAGGATGCCCTTCGAAGGCAATCTGCTTTCCTTTTAGGGAAGAATATACGCTGGGATGAATTTTGTCTCAAGAACAAATGATTCATCCTGCGAACGTACACTCAAAATGTGATTGTGAAAAGGATGCCCTTCGAAGGCAATCTGCTTTCCTTTTAGGGAAGAATATACGCTGGGATGAATTTTGTCTCAAGAACAAATGATTCATCCTGCGAACTTACACTCAAATTTGAATTGTTTAAAGGTCACCCTTGTAGGCAAACCTTTCTGCAAGAATGTGCTTTTTCTTCGAAAGCACATACAAAAAACATAAAATTTAAAAAAGATCACCCTGCATTGGCAACACTTTTCTGCAAGAATGTGCGTTTTGTTAGAACGCACACTCAAAATATAAAAGTTTAAATGTCATACTTTGTAGGTAATAACCTTTGTTCAAGAATGTGTTTTTTTCAAAATATAAAATTTTAAAAAATGTCACCCTGCACTGGCAACACTTTTTCTGCAAGAATGTGCGTTTTGTAAGAACGCACACTCAAATTAAAAAGGCTTAAAGATCACCCTTTGTAGGTAATAACCTTTGTGGAAGAATGTGCTTCTTCTGCGAAAGCACATTCAAAATATAAAATTTTAAAAAGGTCACTCTGCATTGGCAACACTTTTTCTGCGAGAATGTGCGTTTTGTAAGAACGCACACTCAAAATATAAAATTTTAAAAAGGTTACTCATAGGCAACACCTTTTTCTGCAAGAATGTGCGTTTTGTAGGAACGCCCACTCAAATATTAAATTTTAAAAAGGTTACTCATAGGCAACACTTTTTCTGCAAGAATGTGCCTTTTTTTGCTCAGGCACGCTCAAATATTGAATTTTAAAAAGGTTACACATAGGCAACACTTTTTCTGCATGAATGTGCTTTTTTTGCTAAAGCACATTCAAAATATTACATTTTAAAAAGGTTCAAAGTATTATGTCTTCTACTAGATAAAATTTAATTCAGCTTTGCTAAACTACTTTGAACCTTACATTGTTCTTTTTTTTATTTATATTGGTTCTGTTATCCTTTTATTGTTATTATGCTCATCTAGATTTATTATCAATTTAACAGTTTAATGTGAAGTCCTGTTACATATAAATTAATTTATAATTTTTCCTTTTTTTTTTAAA
Organism: Episyrphus balteatus; assembly: GCF_945859705.1. NCBI lineage: Eukaryota > Metazoa > Arthropoda > Insecta > Diptera > Syrphidae > Episyrphus > Episyrphus balteatus. The sequence continues at coordinate 28,624,941 of NC_079137.1, read as the reverse complement.
TTGGTCCTTATTCAAGATATTAAAGTTTGCTAGAGACATAATAATAATATGTTTATTAAGAGTTTAAAAAATAGAATTCAAATTAACGGTTCTCGTGTGTACGTGTACAACCTCCGTATAAATAATATGAGATTGGAGAGAATTGGTTCTCACCCTGTGTCATTCACCATTTTCAATGTTAAGGAATGAACATTGTTTGTCAACTTCTTATTATTTTTTTTTTTATCAACAAAATCATTGAGTAGGTACCTTACCTTTGAAAAGATACACACTTAATCAAGCGCGTCTGAGACAAAAATATTCCATGCATTATGCTAAGTACTGTGAATAAAAATATGTACCTTCACATCGGCAATATAAAATATCCACAAACATTTCCTTATTTTATATGTATCGTCTACACACATCATTTATCACTATTCATGTTGCTTAGATAAATATTCTATCATAAATGTAGATAACTCTTTACCATAATCTTTCCAAGATTATCATACCTATTTATGTATAAACAAATACTACCTAGTTACCTACTTAAAAAAAAAAAAAAATACAACTACCTACAAACCATGAAAAAAAAAGGAAACCTCAAGCTCAAACCCAAAAAGAAAATATGTATGTTTGTAAGTATGTGGACACCTATCTCATCAACCAAAAACAAAAAGAGGAATCAAAATGATCTAATAATGCACCCACTGGAGTGTGCGCTAGCTATTATGTGTGTAGATATAAGTAAAAGTATGTACCCTACCGATCGGCGTAGACAAATAGTTTGCTAAAATAAAAAGGACAATAAAAAGCGATACCTAACGGGATATCCTATTCAACAGCTGTACCATAGATGCGCTACAGCAACAAAACGTACACAAAGAAAATCAAAATCGGTTCACAGATTTTCGAGTAAATTGTATACATAGGAATATACCTGGTACATACATGCTTTGAGATATATGCGAGACATAGTAAAACATAAAAGATACAATTGTGCAATAAATACCGCCATCCACGAATTGTTATCATGATCAGCTTTTGTTTTCTGTTTTCATCTGTTTTTAATTATTATTGTTATATTTTTGTTTTCTTTTTTCTGCAAAAAAGAGTTGGGCAATGCACAAGGGCAAGCACAGACATATGTGTATGTATGTACTGTATAACGTTTACGCATTATGTTATAACAATAACCTTTCTTATGATTTTTCTTTGCACATAAATGCGTTTTTATATAAAGCGGTTGGGATATAAATAAAACTTAGAAATTATTTATATTCTGTAATTTTCATTCATTTGAAATGCATGTGAAATGCATGCATAGACATTTTCACAACGAAATTAATTTTAAGTGCACATTGTTACAACTGATCCTCTTCCGTATTATCACTTGATAACAGTTAATTTTTTTTTTTTAAACATGTAGGTACCTGACTACACATCATCACATATCGCGATATCGCATTCGCGTCCACCATAACCCTTTTTATTTTATATTTTCTTTATGCTGGGTGCTTCATTCACTAGCAGGTATTTATTATTATTTGTTTGGTATTTGTTTTAAAAACAAATACATAGCTATGTATCTATTATTTTTTTTTTTTCTTGGATATTTCTTTTTGCGACGCGAGGGTTTACTTTCTGCTGTTTTTTTTTTGTTTTTTTTTGTTTTTATATTATTTTTTTGCAAACCCATTACCATCATAGGTATTAGGTATTTATATATATAGGTCGTAGCACAGTTTTCGGCTTCGATGGACCGTGAACAATAAACTAGCAAGTGGACTGTAATATTCTGTATAGTGTATATAAATGAAATGAATAAATAAAACACGAATGGTCTTATTAGCTAGACTGCGCGCAGCACGTCCTTTTTATTCAAAGATCTCTTTCGGACTGAGGAGAAGAGAGGGAGGGAGGAATGAGGAAACACACACGATCGTTGGTTGGTCTTGTTGGTTGGCATGCCATGCGTGTGTGTTGGTAGGCTTCTTCTTGAAATAGGCACGGATTATTTAACAAATTTTTTCTATAGGATTTGTAGTTTTGCCGGAAATCGAGATATACCATTTTTTACCATTAAAAACTCAATCCACCCACTTCCCGAACTCGGCTCGCCCGTAATTTATTTTTCCTTTAATTTTCATCATATTCACCTCCCTTTCCAATGGGTTTCATTCTACTATGATTTTTTTTGGTTTCAAAAATTATCGACCCTGGTCTATATACTAAAGGATCACAAAATAAAGTTTTATTTTAGAAAATCTCAGAAAAACTACTATATCTCAAAAACCAGAGCTGACCGAAATTTATTATCATATCCGCACACTAAAATCCATTAGAAAAGTATACTTTTTTCTAGGGAGAACGATATACATATGAATTTTTAAAGATCAGTTTCTTTATGGTTAGATACGCCAAACCTACTAAACTTACTTAAATTACGATATCTCGGAGAAGAAACGAGATATTGAGAAGATTAAAACTGTGTTTTAAAAAGAAGAAGTTCTTTCATAAACCGTTACAAATTTAGTTGAAAAAGATTACATTATGCCAAAATATTGCTTCGAAAACACCAACAAAAATGGGTTTTGAGATTTGATAACGGGAATATCTAACAAACGTGACGTGTTAGGCCAATTCTTACTTCGGATTCGGAATCAGCATTCTTTAGAAAAGAATAATTTTATTAAAAGGAGGATTTCCTTGCAGACCAGTGTTATTAATGGCTTGCTTAACAAACATAGCAAAAATCAACCAAATAAAACATTGAAAAAACAACCGGATACTTCAAGAGCTTTGTGTATGTGTATGTACCAAAACTAGCTGAAAGTTTCAAAAATACTATTTCTAATAAGGCTAAATATGTCAACATCGCATATGATATAAATCTAACAAAACACTTAACACATTCTTCATAAAACTCACAAAGAAAAACGAAAAGGAACATAGTAAAGATGTAATATATAAAATAAACATAAAACAGCTCTTGCTAGCCACAGCATAGAAAATAATCATAAATCGGATTTCGAAAACACAAACATTTTTCAAACTGAAAAACATATTTCAAAAAGATAAGCTTTAGAAACACTACACATCCTAAATAATAAAAACAACATGAACCGAAAGCAGGACAAGCAGTATATTTTATCAGATTACTGCTCACTTGTCAATACATAACTTTAAACAATTTATATGAAACTTTATTAAATAATTTTTTTTTCTCACATAATACCTTTGTCTCTCTTTTGTAGTTGTCGATTAAACTTCTAACTAGGAAGTGCTCATAAAGAGTTTAAATTCAAATTTAAATGATTTTTTAAATGTTGTAACTTATATAATATAACACTGGTTAACAAAATTAAACTTTTTTTTTTGTTGCCGAACAAAAACTATACTTTTCAGCACACCGAAAATCTTCAGAAAAGTATATTTTTGTTTCGGCAACAAAACCCTTGTAAACCAGTGTAATGTATAATACAATTACTTTTAAAAATAATGTAAGTTTGTTCTCAAAAAAATCCATTATGTAGGTATTTTTTGATTTTGTACTCCAAAAAATCGATTACTAGACACCTTTAGAATATACACACCAAATATGAGCTCTTTATTAAAGGAAAAGTCCTCCGCTTCGCAATTTTCCATTTTTACGTCAAGCTTCTACTAAAATCATTTTTTATTAATTGACTTTTTAGCAAATTTCTTTACATATTCTTGTAGAAAATTGAACGCTCTACAAAAAAGGCCCTATAGACTTCTTTCGTTTATCTAACCTTTTAATATTATTGTCTTAAGAAGGTAAGATTTAAGATGGACATGTCTTATTTAAAGGTGACATTTTTCTCCGTGTTGCTCGGGTGCAAAAAAAACAAATCGTGCAATAGTTTTACACTATGGCTGTCTCAAGTTGGAAAAGTTCAACCAAAAAATTGTTAAGAATATGTATTTCAACAGTCATTAGAATCTAGAACAAAAATGGACCATAAGCATACCATGAATTATTGTATTTTTATTCCAAATAACATTTTGAGAGTCAAACACCTATTATTAGTCAACTGTATGAAAGCTGCAAGTCAATTTCCAATGATGAATCCAAAATCCAGTACAAATGCAAAAATCCAATAAAAGCTCAATTCAATAGCACAATCCTTTCCAAAGATAATAAAGTATGTTAAATGTTTTTTTTTATTCTTAAAACTAAAAACTCTCGTGACACGTGACCTATTGAAACGATTTCTTATCTGCTTTCGAAGAAATTCATTTCTTATGAAGTTAATTATCATCCCTGTAGACATCCCATGCCTACCCCCACTTTTGCTTCAGAATCCCAAAAGTATTGCCTCGAAAACATTTCAATTAAAGCTTAAAAATAAAACATACCGAATTTAAATTCAAATCAAAAAGAAACACCGAGTAGCTATACATAGCTCCACTCATCGGGGGTGTTCGGGCATAGAAGAAATATTATCGGTTCACTGAATTAGTTCACAACAAAATAATTTTGTTAATTAAAATGTTTGGCATTCCATTTCTGAAAAGATACAGAAATTTATACTGGAAGTAACGGTATTCAAGGTTCAAGGTCGGTCCATTAGATGCAAGCAATCATCCCTACACGGTGGGCAGGAAGCATCGACAGGTATGAGAAAAATGTCGACAAAAACTACAAGTTGGGTTGTATTTGTTGATGATTATAAGTGCAAAATCCGTTGGAATTGAAATCCTAGCTGCTCCTTTTCAAAAGTTATTCATATTTTTGTATTTCTAATCGGGACAATTGGGAATAAAAATCTTAGCGAGAGTACGATAACTTAGGCGACAAGAATTGATAACGATATTTTGTAGAGGAGTTTAATACAATAATTTTTTACTACAGGAGGGGGGTCCATCTCCCCCCGTTAAGGCGGAAGGGGCAATTTTCTAAAATATCATGTTAAATACAAAAAAAATTATTAAAAAACAATGGCAACATTTACAGTTATGAATGATACCTTTTTCAAAATCCAGAACTGTACACTTGATTCTTATTTTGAAATCAAATTATTGCAATTAATTGTTCTTGAAATAATCAACTTCAAAGTCAAAATTTGGGAAAAAAGTTGAAAAAAAAACACATTAAATACTATTTTTACCAAGAATGCGAATTTAAATACGAAATAAATCAATGAAATAAACTGCCTCAATTAATTTATAATCAAATTCTGAAAATTATATGCTTCTATGCCTTCTAGTTTTTGAGAAAATTGAAAATTAAAAAACTACCTTTTTATCAGATTTGTATTTTTTAGCTGTTAACGTGTTTACATAAACATAATGCTTGCAGTATGCCCCCTTGCAACCCCCCTGCTTGAGCTCACTTCCTGAAAACCCGCGAAGCAAGCCAGGCATGATACTTTTAAGTTAAAAAGCTGTTCATATTGGTGAAAATAGTTAAGAAAATGAAAATCTGATAAAAAGATAATTTTCTTATTTTCAATTTTCTCGGAAATATAAGGCACAGAAATATATGGTTTTCAGTATTTGATAAGAAATTAATTGAGGCAGTTTATTTTGTTGATTTATTTCATATTTAAATTTACAGTCTTGGTAAAATGGTATTTAATGTGTTTTTTTTTTCAACTTTTTTCCCAAATTTTGACTTTGAAGTTGATTATTTCGAGAACAATTAATTGCAATAATTTGATTTAAAAATTAGAATCAAGTGTACAATTCTGTATCTTGAAAAAGGTATCATTCATAACTGTAAGTGTTGCCATTGTTTTTTAAATATTTTTTTTTGTATTTAACATGATATTTTAGAAAATTGCCCCTCCCGGCAAACGGGGGGAGATGGAACCCCCTTCCTATTGTAAAAAATTATTGTATTAAACTCCTCTACAAAATACCGTTATCAATTCTTGTCGCCTAAGTTATCGTGCTCTCCCTAAGATTTTTATTCCCAATTGTCCCGATTAGAAATACAAAAATATGAATAACTTTTGAAAAGGAGCAGCTAGGATTTCAATTCCAACGGATTTTGCACGTATAATCATCAACAAATACAACCCAACTTGCAGTTTTTGTCGACATTTTTCTCATACCTATCGATGCTTCCTGCCCACCGTGCCTAGAGGAACAATTTCATAAATGTGGAGCCAAGGGAATTCACATTGAAAAGTGCAAAAGTGTGTTGACATTTTAACACCTCCTCTATTTCCGGCACGACAAAGAAAAAATACACCAGCAACAACCTGTGTGGCAGCTGAGATGATGATGACATTATAGTCTGACGAAGGTGTTTCGACAAACGAACCTTTTTTTAAAAATGAATTGAATTTTGAATTATATAAAATTTATTAAACTATAAAATATTACTTTAAATTTGAATTAATGTATTTGTTTAAAAAATTAACTATTGTGAACTAAAAATAATTGGTATAAAATTCAAACTTCCCGCCCATCCGGCCATATTTTATTTCAAATTCAAAAAAAAGAAGAAGAAGAAGAAAAGGAATAAGAAAATAAAATGATTCCACACGAAAGTACCGCACTAACCGCACGCATTTTTATTGAAACTCGTTTTTTCCGTAAAGTTTAATTTTTTTCTTTTAAAGTTTTTTAAAGTAAGCTCAAGTAAGAGCAATAATTCACAAAAAAGCTTGTAGAAATTTCATGGCGTCCGAGCAGGGACAAATTAAAACTAATAGTTTGTTCCAATTTTAAATTAATTCGCGAAGTGATACGTATACTGTATACATATATATATACTTTATAAACTAACTCTTAAAAGTATACACGACGCGAGTGAATTTATTAAAAAATAATTTAAATTAATTAAATCAATTTAATTCGGTGGATTCCAAAAAGTCGTGCGTGAGTGCTATTAAAATCCCTCAAAAACCACCCCCATTGCTGCAAAAATCGCCTAAGCTAAAGGCAACAACAAGCACCAGCAAAAAGAGGAGCTCCAAAGTCACCCCAATGTCAGCGGACAAAAGCCCAAGGGAAGTCGACACAGAAACTGAGGTATACACAAAAACTGAAAGTTCTTAAATTTAAATTATTGCAAACAATTGCAACAACTTTGTTTAATAATTTATTAAAAATTTAATTGATTAAATTAATTGCAAAAAATTGCAACATTGTTGTTTTAATAATTAAAACAACAACAAAACTTTCAGTTTTTGTCATCTTTGCTATATACACATATATACACATACATATATTTGGTGAAACAAACAAAGTGCGGTTTTATTTTTATTTTATTTAAAAATTTTTATTGCAATATCTTATATTATAAAAACAAAGTGATAATTAAAACTAATAGTTCACTATACAATATCAATTTAATTAATTAAAGACCAAATTCAATTATTGGTTTTTCGATCTGCTGTTGCGCCGCCGCCGCTGTCACCGACCGTCGTACTTCGATATTTTTTTTGCGTAAACACACCGACATTCACGTTTTGGGAATTAAATCAGAACTTTACGTTCTTGAAAAAAATATTCGCGAGTTGTTATATAAACTATAATTTCCGAATTATTAATTATATTTAATTAAACAATTTAGCAAAATAATTAAACTCGTGTAAAGTGAAATCTGAAATTTGTTTACAATTTGTTTTGACATTTCACTCGTTTGACAGTTCGTTAAGTTGGTACTCTCTCTCTTTCGTTAAGCTCTCAGCTGTCAACAGTGGTCGTGTTCAGTGACACGAAATAATTTACAAATTTATTATTCGAAGAGTGTGTTTAGCAAAATATTTATAAAAAATATTTTATTTTTTTTCTCGTTTCAAACAATTTCATTTGAATTAAATAACTTTCGGCAATTTGCACACAAATAGTTTTTTGAAATTAATTTTCTTTTTCGAGGAATTTCGTATAGAAATAAACTAATTTTCTAACGATTTTCCAATTTCTAAAATTCAAAAACTGAAGTGCAATTGAATAGTTTGGATAAACTAATTCCAAATAATAAATTATTTTTCGAAAGTTACTAAATAAAATAAATTTAATACAATGACGGGCAAGAAACGGCAAGCATCACCAAAAAAGAATGCAGATCTTGAAAATTTAATTCATCAGCGATTGCAAATTAAAAACAATATTATTCGAATTAAAACGGGTCTAGAAGAAAAAACTTTATCGTTTAATCCAATCGAATTAGAATGTCGATTAGATATTTTAAATTCATATATTGACGAATTAATGAATTGTCAGTCGGAAATAGAATCCATTGATCGAAATGATGATTCCCGCGGTGAATTGGAAGACATTTGTGTTGGTGCAAAAGCACTTCTTATTTCACATGTCAATAAAAGACGAAAGTCGAGTGCAATTGACTATTCCTTTAGCAACCCACACCATTCACGACTTCCAAAAATGTCTTTACCTAAATTCAGCGGAAAGTACTCAGAGTATAAAAATTTTATCAGCCTTTTCGAAAGTTTAGTGGACAATGATCCAATGCTTCCGGATATTGAAAAGTTCAATCATTTAATTTCCTGTTTATCAGGTGCAGCTTTAGGAACAGTTAAGGCTTTCCAAATTACAGAACAAAACTATCCGAAAGCATTAGCGAGTTTAAAGAAAGTCTACGATAATAATTGTTTAATCTTTTTCGACAATGTTTCAACACTTTTCGAATTGAAAGAAATTTCCAAACCATCCGCGTCTTCATTGCGAAGCATGATCGATACGGTTTCTGCAATTTATGATTCGCTTCTTTCATTGGGAGATGAAAAGAATATAACAAACGCGATCATTATACACTTAGTTATGTCAAAGGTGGATGCAATCACAAAGTCAAAATGGGAAGAACAATTAGATTTCAACACTCTTCCTTTATGGAAAGATTGTGAAGAAGCTCTTAATAAAAGATATCAGCATCTTTCTGCTGAAGAAGCTTCAAGTTCAAAATTCAAGTCTTCCGATAAGCAATCTAAACCTAATCAAGATTCAAGTCGTTTTAAAAATCAAAGATCTTCATTTGCTTGTGTAAACTCGCAACAAAATAAATCCAAATGCATATATTGCAAATCAAACGACCATTATATAACTACGTGTCAAAATTTTACTTTATTGCCTGTCCAGCAAAGATTCGAATATGCTAAAGGTGTTCCAATTTGCATTAACTGCCTTCGAAAAGGACACACAGTTTCAAAATGCAAAATGAGTCGATGCAGCGTTTGCAATCGATCTCATCATACATTACTGCACCAGTACGAATCAACTTTTACTAGTTCACCGACACAAGCATCAACAAGTTTTCAAGCTATGCATGCCTCTGTTTCGAGTGATAAAGTTATTCTTGCCACTGCAATCGTGCAAATAAAGGGCAGTTCTGGAGAATATATGCCAGCTCGAGCATTACTTGATTCTGGCTCTCAATTAAACTTTATTACAGAAGAATTAGCCCAAAGATTAAAACTTCGAAAAGAAGAAAAACCTCTGAATCTGCTTGGCATTGGAAGGGCAAGTACTACAGTAAATAAAAAAGTACATGCTGAAGTAAAATCAAGACTTAATGATCATTCGTTTTCTGCTGATTATTGGGTAATGAACTCAATATCCTCGTACCAGCCGGATCAAGCAATAAATACTTTGGATTGGAATATTCCTTCCAACATTCAACTAGCTGATCCGTATTTCAATAAGCCACAAAAAATTGACCTACTTATTGGAGCAGACACATTTTTTGAATTGTTGTCTGTTGGTCAAATTAAACAAGGTCCCGAATTTCCAACTATTCAAAAAACACTTCTTGGTTGGATAATATCTGGGAAATACCCCAAGGGTACAAATAAAAATACCAAGCATTGCAATCTGGTATGTCAGTCTGAAGATTTATCAGATTTAGACGAAAAGATACCAAAGCTTTGGTTATTGGAAGAAATTCCTGGAGAAACGAAAAAATATTTCACTCCAGAACAACAATTGTGTGAAAAGCACTTTGTTGAAAATACAAAACTTTTGCCGACAGGTCGTTTTGAGGTAAAACTTCCATTCAAATTATCCTCAAACTCGCTGGGAGCATCATTCGAAACTGCCAAACGCAGATTTCTCGCACTTGAGCGAAAGCTATCCAAAGATAGCATTTTGAGAGGCATGTATATGGATTTCATGAAAGAATACATTGCGTTGGGTCATATGTCACCAACAAATAATGAAATCCCAAAGGGCCCGCACTATTTCATTCCACATCAGTGTGTTTTGCGACCGCAGAGCACAAGTACAAAGTTGAGAGTTGTTTTCGACGCCTCAAGTCGAACATCTACTCAACTATCACTGAATGACACCTTGATGGTTGGGCCAACCATTCAAGAGGAGCTATTTTCGACGTTGCTCCGTTTTCGTACACATAAATATGCCATTACGGCTGATATTACGAAAATGTACCGGCAAGTTCTTGTTGCTGAAGAGCACACGAAATACCAGCTCATAGTGTGGAGGCAGCATCAGTCACAACCACTGCAAATCTTTCGATTAAACACTGTAACGTATGGTACGTCTCCGGCGCCATTTTTAGCGATACGGTGTTTAAAGATGTTGGGCGATGCTAACGAGTCTTCTTTCCCTACGGGGTCAGATGTTATTCGAAGAGATTTTTACGTTGATGATCTCTTAACTGGTGCCGATAATCTCGAAACACTTAAAATAATGAAATTCGAGATTCAAGAAATCCTTACAAAAGGAGGGTTTCAATTAGCCAAATGGTTCTCAAATCATCCAGAGTATCTAAATACTGAGAGTTCTGAAAAATCAATAAATTTTAATGATTCAGACTACACAAAAACTCTGGGAATTTGTTGGCACCCTAAAGAAGATACATTTAGCTTCAATTTAGACAATAATTTCCATGATCTACGAGCTACTAAGAGAAACATACTATCAGTTTCCGCTCGTCTTTTCGATCCTCTTGGTTTGTTATGCCCCATATTAACCAAAGCAAAAATCTTATTACAAGAGCTTTGGATAGCAAAAATTGATTGGGATGAGTCGATTCCATTGCGCCTTGATACCAGTTGGCAAAATTTTAAAGCTAATTTATCTCAACTTGGCGAGATAAAACTACCAAGATTTGTCGAAACTCATTCGAACGCAAAAATTCAAGTTCATGGGTTTGCCGATGCTTCGACGAGAGCTTACGGTTGTTGTATTTACATCCGAAGCCAAAGCACGGCCGGTATCAAGTCGACGCTATTAACTGCAAAGTCTAGGGTGGCCCCTTTGAAAACAAAATCGATCCCTCGATTAGAACTTTGCGCAGCGCATACTCTTGCTAAGTTATGGACAAGAGTAGAGGCAATGTTGAGTCTTGACGTTGAACAAGTTATTTTTTGGACCGATTCCGAAATAACTTTGCATTGGATAAAAACACATCCATCTACGCTTACAACTTTTGTAGCAAATCGAGTGTCCGACATCCAAGAGTGGACACAAAAAGTATCATGGAGACATGTACCAACAAAACAAAATCCAGCAGACATTCTGTCAAGAGGCTGTAATGTTGAAGAAATCAATGCGTCAATATGGTTCAAAGGTCCACAGTTCTTATTGAACGAACAATCATCGTGGCCGGTCAATTCGCATTTTGAGTTGTCTCCAGAAGATGAAGCCTTAGAAAAACGTAAAACAAATATGGTTCTACTAGCAGTAGAAAAACCTCGAACTAAATTTCTAGATTTTATAGAAGAAGAATCCTCATATACCGACCTTATAACTACGTTTGCTTACATAATGCGATTCTTTAAAATATCAAAAAACAAAACAGATAAAATATTGGAAGAATTGCCAACGGCAAAAGAGAGAAACTTGGCGTTTCTAAGAATAGTTGAAATCGTCCAAAGTTATGAATTTCCAGAAGAAATTGAAAAACTTCGTAGGAATATAACTCTTCAAAATAGTATTCAAAAACTTAATCCGTTTATTCATGAGTTTCAAGACAACGAATTTTCATTTTCGCTGATTCGTGTAGGTGGTCGTCTTTTGAACGCCCCAATTGAATATGATGCAAAATTCCCACTTTTGTTAACGAAAAATTCACCATTTGTAAAAACGTACTTAACGTATTTGCACCGAAAAAATTGCCATGCTGGACCTCAAGCTATGGTGGCATTGCTTCGAGAAAAGATTTGGCTAATAAATGCCAAAGAAGCTTGCCAAAAGGTTGTGCGACAATGTATCAATTGTTTTAAGTACAAACCGAAATTACTTACCCAAATCATGGGTAATCTACCTGCGGATCGATTGCGAGCGCAACGACCGTTTTTAGTATGTGGAGTAGATTTCTGTGGCCCGGTAAATACCACTCTTAAAATTCGTGGCCGGCCGCCGAATAAAACTTATATTTGCGTTTTTGTTTGTTTCGCCTCCAAAGCTGTACATATTGAATTAGCTTCTAATTTGTCGTCTGAATGTTTTATTCTCGCCCTCAAAAGGTTTATCTGTCGCCGAGGGATTCCGAAGACGATGTATTGCGACAACGGGACGAACTTCGTCGGAGCTCAGACGATCCTGAGGGAAATTCGAGAGCAGATGGAAGAAGGCGCAGAAGCTGTTCAACGGTACGCAGCAGAGGAAGGCTTCAGCTTCGCCTTGATACCGCCCAGGGCACCGCATTTCGGAGGTCTATGGGAGGCGGCGGTCAAAGCGGCGAAAACGCTGTTACAGCGTACCGTGGCCAACGCACTCCTCACAACCGAAGAGCTGCTCACCGTGGTGATCGAGGTAGAGGCAATCCTCAATTCAAGGCCAATCGGGCCGCTAAGCGCCGACCCCAACGACGGAGAAGCCCTAACCCCAGCGCATCTTCTAATCGGCAGCAGCTTACGATCGCTGCCCCCAGAACCAGTTCCGGAACGGCAAACGGGCTGCTTGAGAAGATGGCAGCTTCTATGCTGGCTCAAGCAGCAGTTCTGGCTGAAGTGGTCCAAGGAGTATCTGCTTGGCCTACAAGCGCGATCCAAGTGGGTACTGGAGCAGCCCAATCTCGTCGTGGGCAAACTCGTCCTTATCCACGAGGACAACTCACCACCTCAACGGTGGAAAACAGGACGAGTTATAGGGGTCGTCGAAGGGCAGGACGGCAAGGTCAGGGTCGCCGACGTCAAAACGTCCAACGGCGTGCTTAGACGCCCAATCGTTAAACTGGCCCCCCTTCCCGATGAAGACTCTTGAAGACTACAGCCTTTCAACGTGGCCGGTGTTTCGACAAACGAACCTTTTTTTAAAAATGAATTGAATTTTGAATTATATAAAATTTATTAAACTATAAAATATTACTTTAAATTTGAATTAATGTATTTGTTTAAAAAATTAACTATTGTGAACTAAAAATAATTGGTATAAAATTCAAACTTCCCGCCCATCCGGCCATATTTTATTTCAAATTCAAAAAAAAGAAGAAGAAGAAGAAAAGGAATAAGAAAATAAAATGATTCCACACGAAAGTACCGCACTAACCGCACGCATTTTTATTGAAACTCGTTTTTTCCGTAAAGTTTAATTTTTTTTTTTTAAAGTTTTTTAAAGTAAGCTCAAGTAAGAGCAATAATTCACAAAAAAGCTTGTAGAAATTTCAGAAGGTTTATGAAAAGAAAGATGAATTGTGTTTGACATCAAGGCTAACACTGATAGATGACAAGTACAAAAAAAAAATATGGATTCCCGACCTTTGCAAGAAAAATGGAACAGCAAATCTTTCTGTTATCAAATCATTGTACATTACAGTTTGTGTGTGTGTTTCTGCAAGTTAAGACTAATAATTGGGTTAAAGTTGACATGACGGACGCGTGGCTCATAATTTATTTAAAGGGGGTCACTGAAAAGGTACATGGTGTTGTAAAAAGGCTGATTTAGTTTTTTGTCCATTTGGAAAAAAAGCGGCAGACATAGTAATTTATTAATGAAGAAGTCACTTTAAATTTGTCAAAAAAGGCAAAAGCTTTTGTTTCGAGGTAAACGATGAAGAAATAAGATACGAAATAGTCCTTTTTTATTTGAAAAGTTCATTTCTTAGCCTCAAGCTGGCTATAAGTAATTGTGAGATATTAAAAAAAAGTGTGTCTAACAGTGGTGGGATTTGAAAGTGTATAAACTTCAGGAACTCATGGATGTGAATGATATTAAACATAGTGCGAGGAGAGAATTTAGAGGAAGATTCCGATACATTTTGGCTTTGACTTTTGAAAGATAAAATGGGTTAATCATTTAACGTTCTTGTAATATAGCTAAAGAAAAGGACTCTATAGGAACATCACAGATATTCACATAATTAATCGAAATTACCTATATTAAAGCTTAGAACTCCCATTAAAAAGAATAAAAATGTTAAAACGCATAAATGTTTTAAAATTGCTTTTAAATTCAATGAATTGTGAATAAATTTGGACAAAGGTTTGCTATCCAAGAATAGTTAATAAAAAAAATATGAAAGAAGGCTTTTATTGGAAAAATAAAATAAAATACCAATTTTTCTTTTTCATTATAAACTTTTTTTTATATCACCCCAAACCAACAGAACCATCTTTATAGAATTGTTCCTCAAGTTGTTATGTTTCAAACAGCTGTTGGTTATATTACAAACAGAATATTTTGAAGAGGTTAAATTTATTTTGTATTCTTTTATTGTAAAGATGGTGCTGCAAACCATCAGAAAGTAATAGAATAGCTGGAAATAAAATCACCAAGTTTTTTTCAGCTAGTCTGTTTTACTAATACTTTTCAATGTAAACGGTACTTTACTAATTATGTGTCTTCGATTAGTGGATTTTCACAAAACTTTTTGCGAAAGGCAATTTAGCTTGTTTAGTATTTTCATGGATTATGAATTATAAAAAATGAAATAAAACCCAAATTATATTTTAAATAAAATGAAATTAAGCCACACAATTAGTGTTAGAGTCTTATCTAAAAATAAAATCATGTTCAAACCAAAAATGGAATGAAGGTAACCAAAAAATTAATTAATAGCCCAAAATTTGAGAAATTGCGTTGTTTGTTGTCTTGTTGGTTTCTTGTTTGGGCCTTATTTAATTTTGTTGGGGTCTTATTTCACGGAGCCAAAATTGAATAATTATTGTAAAAATTTAACCCTCTTTCCGTTATATTGCACTAAATGTCAAAAAGAAAAAACTATAATAAAACTACGTCTATTTTTTTATAATAAATTGGTTTTTATTATCAGTAAGAGAGTCGTGATTCTGAAATAAACTCATTGTTTCAAGAGCATGTGTAAAGTGCAAATCAGTGAATAAAAGTGTGCACTTTTCCGGTGTTTTTTCATAATAAACAAGTAAGTTGCATCCAATTAAAAATAAGTTTCATATTTATTCATTATACTTTTATGTGTTTACGAAGTTTGTTTTTTGTTTTTATAATAATTTTTGTCTTTTTTTTGCATTTTTTCCAAAACACCATATATGGGTTATCATGCGTTGGCGACATACATTACTGATTTATGTACGATTTTTATTTTTTTTGTAAAATGAATTCGAAGACTTTCTATAGAAAACATAAGTGTGTCAATGCTATAACTCGTGATGGCTTTCGAAGTGATGATGATCTAGCTTCAGATTCTGGCTCTTTTTAACATCAAACAAGCCATCTCCGAGCACTTATATGCAAATCTTGATAACCTACAATGTCACGAAAAAGAAGACAACCTTCAACTTTGGCAGGTGATCAAAGCAGCGATGGAACAAAACAAAGGGGAGGGGGTTATACAAGTCACGGAAGTACATCCCCATCTTATCCCGAAACTTCAATTCACTCACAGCAACCAAGGGCCAAAGTCGTTAAATTCAGTGCGAACTGGAAACATCGACCATATCCCTGAATGTCAAAAAAAAGGCAATATGTCAAATTTGCGGACTGAAGACGTACACAATGTGTAGAAAATGGAATGTGTTCTTCTGCTACAATGATAAAAGAAAGATTTTGAATAAATTCCATGAATAAGAAAAGTCGATTGTAATAAAAACATACTTTCCAAAACATACCTTGAATGCATACTAAACCATATATGGGTTATTAATTTTTTGCTGGAAATCACCTTGCTGCATACTAACCCATATATGGTTTATGTTTCCAAAAATTTATATATATGTAAAAAAAAAAAAATTAATGTAATACCTTTTTTCAACCCCTAATAAAGCTAAAAAATTGTAAAAAAAAAATGTTTATATCACTTCGATCATAATTCATGCAGTAGAGGGTTAATTTGAAAAAAAAAAAAATTAAAAAAAAAAAATGCCTTTAAATCTAGCTCTCTGATGCTTACATCTTAGGGCTCTGTTATAGCTTTCAGTAAAATCCATCAGTAAAAATTTTGTTTAGCTATTTTGAATACTTTAAACTTTTATTTTGAGCAAAATATTGATGAAATAAGTTGAAAGCTTATTTTAACTAATTTTTTCAAAAAGAAGCAATGCATTTAGTGTTAAATTCTATTCACAAATCCATTTTATAAATTTTACTGTTCAGTTAAATTAAATTCCATCAGTAAAATTTATAAAATTAATTTGTGACTAAAATATAACACCAAATGCATTGCTTCTTTTTCAAAAAGTTAGTGAAAATGTTTTTTTAAATTTTAATTTATTTCATCAATATTTTGCATAAATTAGAATTCAAAGTGGCAAAACAGAATTTTTACTGATGGATTTTACTGATACCTATAACTGAGCCCTTACACGTATAACCAGTAATGATCATTATAGATACCTTTAGACAAAAGAAGAATCTTAGGTGGACAATATAAACGCTAGAAGGATGACATCCGAAAGTTAAACAAAAAGGTTACGCATACGCCATAGTAACCTAATATTTACATATTAAAATGTAGTTGAAAATTAACTTTTGTTCTTTAAGAGTATTATCTATAGTAAATATATTAATATATATCTTTATAAGAAAGTCGTGTTAGCTACTGAAGAACTGCTAAACCGATTTGGCTGAAAATTGGTGGGGAGGAAGCTTAGGGACATACGATACCTACTTAAAAACTGCATTGTTAATGCATTTTGTTTTGGAATTAGCCTACTACGAGTTCCAAGAATTTCACATCTTATACATTAAAGACACATCCAAGATAACGATCATTTAATGTTATCACCCCGGTAACCTACTCGGTTTATCCGACCTATTATTTTTAGACAAAATCTTACCGAGTAGGTAAGTTAAAAAATTTTTAGTATCTACCCTTTAACCGAAAAAGTGGGTAAAATTAAACAATTTTAAATAACACAGTAATTTTAACCGGGTTAGTTTGCAGGTGCTATATTAACAATCTCCCTCTGCTAATTTTACCGATCATTTTTCTGCGTGCATAGTTGCATATTTTTTTGTGTAAGTATTTCGTCTAAAAACAATCAAAAGTCGTCCAAGTAAGCTTGGCCCATGATCTTAAGGTATTTTTGGACGCTAGATCTCATGGAACTAGTAAAACTTTAAAAAAGGATTCAAATTTTCGATCAGCTAGTTAATTACGAAATGTTTAACAAATTAGTAACTTGATAAGCTTTTAACAATAACTTGTTTAAAATGTTTCACCATTACATTAAGTATAATATTTTTAATACTTGCCTTCTATTCCAAACATTCCTTGTGATATGAATTCTTTTATTTCCTTACTCTTGTTCCTGCATTGCTTACAGTGAAAAAATTGAATACCGCATCTCTAAATGCATTTTATTGTATGCTTAATTATGTTCATCATTCCTCTAATCCCTAACTTGTCCCATTTTTATTTGTTTCATTTCGCATTTACAATAGTAATCTGTTCAACAATTTAACCTACTTTCGTAGTTACTTACTATTTCCTTTTTTTCTATTGATGAAACTTTTAACCCCACTATCAAATCGATACTGAATTGAAATTACATGGTTTCTAATACCTCCACGTCAAAATAAAAAAAAATAACAAACAAAATGCGTAATAAAACCCCAGATTATCCTTTGTGAAACTAGTTTTTTATCGTCAGTCTGCACAAGCAATCTTAAATTATTTCTAGTCTCATTCACAAGTCCAACCACCAACAATCCTTTATGTTCCTACATGCTGCTGCCACTTGGTGCTCAGTCTTGTCAATTCAAGACTTCCGGCTTACACTGTGATTCTATGTGAAAGAAGAAAATAAAATACTTTTTAATATCGGAAGCCAGCAAACTGTCGCACCGTTAAATTATTTACGCCTATTATCACACTTTTAACATTTGACAAAATAACGACAGAATGCGCTAGCATAGTCTATCAGTATCCAACAGTGCCACTTAAGAAAGTGTTTTACATAGCGTTCACAGTTATAAGTTAGGTGGTCGCATTTGTCATTTTGATCCAAACAAATGTATGCCATTTAGCATATTACTCAGATATTTGCATAAATTTATTGATTGATTACCTTAGAAGAGGGTGCTACTTTAAGTAATCGATTGGTTTCTGTGCAGTTTCCATTGGCTTTGATTTTTACTTAGAAGAACCTATTTGGAAGAGATTGCTTTTGGCACTTTTATGATAAATGCCACTCATATTTGTATTTTTTTTTTCTCTATTAAAGTGAATTGGAAATATCCTTCCCTGCACTTAATTGTACGAAAAAAAAGGATGGAAAATTCATCATAGTCATTCGCTTTTAGTCATATCACGAGTCATGACAGATGCAGGCTTGGGAGATAGGACATGGACTGTGTTTTTCTTTCATCAGAGTACAAAACACAAGATGAAATCTCAAATCTCATTTGTTCTGCTGTTGTTCTCCTATTAAGAGTCATAGACTCACAACTCATCATAGGGCGACCCCTGGTGGTTTTAAAATAAAAGATAAGTGAACAGTTGAAAACTCGTATACAATTTCTTTATTTTGAAATTTAATAGGCACAGAAAAGTTAATAAAACAACAGGCGAAAGGAAAGACTGATTTTTTCAGTTCTGAAAGAAGGATATTAGAAAGCTTAAGTCCTGGTTTTCGGGATGATATCCCTTAGCGAAATCCGCTATTATGAATATTGCAATTTTGTCTTTTACCGTACAGCTATTAGTTTAATTGAATAAGTTGTTAGACCAAAGTTGTAGAAAATATAACTGTTATGTCATTTTATTTTGTATCCATCCGTCTTTTCTCAATTGGGCAGGAGCAGAAGGTTTTTTTTTTGTTAAATTGGCTCAAATAGTAAACAAATTTCAAGAAAGCAACGCCAACACCTACAAAAGTCTGCTTTTAACTTACAAAAAAAAAACAGTAAACAAAGTTGTTTGGATGAACATTTTTCAAAATCTCAAACTCAAATTTTTTTCAAACTTGTGTAAATTTTATTTTTAAATCTAGTTTCAACAGATTTTTGTCAAAATATTACGTTATTTGGTATAAATAACAAAAACTACGCCTTTTTCAATAAATATTTTATATTTTTTTTTAAATAAAGTAGTAATTAAAACTGTTAATAATGCTGCAAGTTCTATTATTAGGAGTTACTAAGTAAAAGATCTGTAAAGGGAACTAGCCCACGATATCCACCTTCTTCGAGGATAGTTTCTCCATTCGATACCGCTTTTATTGAGCAATTAGAAAAAAGTTAAGTACCTAGAGGAATATCAAAATAATCTTCTTTATTCATTATTCCGTTGACTTGATCCACGAAAAACAACCCCAAACCATTAAGCCAAGTTATATTGTTTGTTTGAAATGGAGCATTTAAATTATAAAATACTTTAACGAATCTAACACCTTTTTATCACAAACAATTTTTTTTAATTTAAAATTTAAAAATTTAAACACAACAATTTATTGTTTCGACGTTGAATGCGTCATCATCGGCTGTTGTATTTCGAATTATTTCGTGTGACCAATTTGATAAGCACTTCTTCCCCTCAGTTTCCGAACAAATACAACCCGAACGTACATATGTATGTACCTTTCTACCTGAGCACATAATTTCAGCGGATAACGAGGAAGAAGTTCACTTTAGGTCGAGACCTTGTGGGAATACTCAAGGTCCAACCTAGGCTAGACGCCAACCCAACTCAAACAAACCCACATCTGGACGTTCGGAACTGAAAACATCTGCGATAATCTAGTCAGGAGACTTGTTCAATTATGTTTATCCCTTTATTATATTTATTTATATTTTTTTTGTAAGGTAAAGTCCATTATGTGTCAACAAGTTTTGTACCATTCAATGTATCTTAAAAATAAGTTAATTTTCAGTCAAATATTAAAAAAATTAAAGTTCAATATTTAAAATACGTTTAATCATTAATAATTTCCATCTTGTCAAACATTAGAAAAAAAAACATTATTCGATTTTTTAAAGATATTTCAATTTAATTTTTCAAAAAGAAATGTATTTTCGAAATTTTATTTTTTTATTAATGTTGAATAAGAATTTTTTATTTTTTTTTGAAAACTGTTAACTAACTATTTAAAAAAAAGAAAAACAAAAAATAAGAATTTTTTTATTTTTTTTAAACTGGTTGAAAAATATTAACTAACTATTAAAAAAAAGAAAAAACTACTCCAACAATTAAAAAAAAAAGAAAATGAAAAAATTTGTTAAACAAGAAATTAAATGGCTTTCTGGCGTTTGGTGTTCAAAGCTCTTTACATTTAAAGGTCTGAACTTAAAAGGTCTGAATTTATTGCAATACAAACGATTTAGAGAGCTTCTAATTAAGGACAGCATTGTTCTATGATCAACAAACAAAAAGGAAAGATTTTTACTACTGAATTCGAAGAATTTATCATTACTTTGCCTAAAAATGCTCCAAAATAATTAAGAAATAAAATGCACGACTGCTGCAGTTCAAAGCACTTTTATGTTTGTTAACTTGTAGATTACAAGATCTGCCTCTACCTACATACCTACATTTCAAGGAAATTTGGT
Source organism: Episyrphus balteatus (assembly GCF_945859705.1). Lineage (NCBI taxonomy): Eukaryota > Metazoa > Arthropoda > Insecta > Diptera > Syrphidae > Episyrphus > Episyrphus balteatus. Next base: position 28,604,094 of record NC_079137.1, on the reverse strand, counting down.
TGATGTGGTGGAAGAGCCGACATGGAGGACAAATTTTTGAAAAAAAAAAAAATATTTTTTGTTTGTTATTTAACTTTTTTGAGAAAAAAATGAAAAATGCAGGTACATTGCAATTTTATAACGTGTGCAAAGTTAAATCAAAATCGTTAAAGCCGTTTTAAAGCAAAAAACTTTATAAAGAATTTGTATTGGAGGTATCTACACTTTCTAAGCGAGATGTAAAAAAACAAAACAAAAAAAAAAGAATCAACTACCAGAATTCCATAAAAATCATCTGTACAAAATTTGAAGAAAATCCGTCCAACCGTTTAGATTGTGGAACTTTCCGACTTCTCCATCATCGTAATGTTGGTTTTGATTAAAAAACACGAGACCAATGCAGTAAAATAAAATAAAATAGAGCAAGTTAAAAATATATTCAAAATGAAAGGAACACATATGAGGTTTTTACTGTCCAAATTCAGAAAAAAACTCCTTGGTCCATTACTCATCACCGACTAAATCTGTTTGAATCTTCCATTCTAAAGTAGGGGTAGTGCAAGGATAAAGTCTTCTTACTCTTCTTTCATGTTCTTTTTTTGTGTTTGGTTTTTTGTGATTTTTAGTTTAAGGATTCAATCTGCACTTGTGATGCAAAAACAGAACGAAAATCTGTCGTTTTCTTTCTGATCTGTGGTTTTGCCCAGAGGTAAATCGTTTCGTTAATTAAATCACGTACCATTGAAAAGATGCGTTTTTTTTTAAGAAATCATTGTGGTTTTTAATGGACTAGATTTTTTATGTATGAAGATAATCAATAAATATAAATAAAATAAATAGTTGGATCGATTTGTTTCAAATTTAAATGCGATATAGGGTGCAGGAAAGTATAAATTCATAAAAAAAATAATTGAGATAAAAATATGATACAAAGAGTTCATGATTGGTAACATTCAAAAATATTGTTTTTACTATTCAATAATATTAAGTTAAATTTTCAAAACATGTAGCTATGTATGTTTGTAATTATATATTTTTTTAAATTCTAAGATACCGCTTAAGGTGTCGTGAAACTAACAGATACAATGTATTAAAGTCCAATATGAATTGTTGGATATTATTGCGCTCTTGAAAATGCACCAAGGTTTAAAACGATTTTGGACTTTAGGTACTTCACTCTTGGAAGTGCACACACTGATTTTTAATGAATTAATCTCTAACGTCTATAAATTTAACAATATCAGACCATTTTCCCCCAAGGAACAAAAAGAATTTTTTTTTGTGCAATTATTTATTTTTTTTTCATGTGACATTTTATAAATTAAAACAAAGAAAGAATTACTGATATATGGTCACTCGTGGGCAGATTTGATCGAACTATATCGGAATAACTTTTCTTATTGGGTTTTGTATGAACCCCAGGATCTGGACTTCACCTGTTTACTTGCAAGCAATGAACAATCGTGATCGTTTTTCTCCAAATCGTACAACATCGATAGAAAGGAGGTGAGCAAGTATCGAATCAGCAGTTAGCAAGAGGACGTAAGTTAGCGGACCCTCAACATATTGTCATCGGGCCGAAATTAACTCGACCAGAGTAATGCAAATTCTAAAGCATTACTCTGGGGGAAATTTTTTCATCGTATATTGAGTTCGGGCAAGGTATTTTTTCTCTGAGGATGCTTTCTGTTCTTTTCTGTGAAAAAGATTCATTAAACCTTTCTCATGTTTAAAAATATGTCCTTAGATAATATTTATTATACAGGTTTGTTTTGTGGTGTAGTACAATCTTTAAAAGATCCAGAAGTTACCAACGTCCGCTAATTCCGTTATAAGGAGTCAAAAGTCACAAAAACGTATACCTCAAAAACGGTAGGTTGTAGGCAATATACATTACATATATCATCTAAAAACTTATAGATGAGTTAATTTTACTAAAAATTGTTCTTCCGCATGTAATTCAAATAAAATTGCATACTTTTGGGATACATGAAAGTTTGACGAGTCATAGTTCTAAACTGTGAGTGATACAAGAATATTTTCAATGAAAATTTTTCGTAAAATTATGTCTGTCTACAACAAGTTTTTGTAATACCTTCCTTACCCCCTACAACCAACCTATCAGGTGGAGGAAACTTCAGAACTTTTCAAAGATTTTAAACCATCCCAATACCAACCAACCTGCATACCAAAATCAGCATGTTACAATTTTTTCCATTCCTTGACTATTTTACGTCTTCCCTTAACGGGTTATATTTTTTATGCAAATAGAAAGAAACAATTTAAAGAAGCATAATGTTTTCCTTTTCTTTAAAAAAAAATCGAAAAGTAAATTGCAATTTTTCATATGATTTCATGTTTTCAATTTTTGCAGAGCTACTTCTTGCAGGGTTATTTTAGCATTGGAATGTTAAAAATGAACCTGCATACCTGCACAGTCTAAAAAAGTTAAAATATATTTTGTCCCCCTTGAAATAAGTCATTAGAAACTTTGTTCTCACTTTCAATAAAATAATTGAAAATCATTTTAAAGATTTTAAGGTTTAAGTGTGAGTTATTTCCAATAGTCTTTAAAGTGCATACAAGTATAAACATTGAAAAGTTCAGAATAATTAATTTGAGAAGTTTTTTGAATGAAAACACAAAGCCGTCTACTTGAAAATTAAGTGCATTTATTGAATTCGACACCACAAAATGACTTCTCACACTCTCCAAATTAAAATAATAAAGAACAAATATCGAACTATCCACATTCATGTCTTGCTTTAGACTAATACTCGCATAAACATATACATATATGTACCTACCCACTACAGTAATACCATGTCCATTCCAATTACATATTGCCCACCAGCTGAGTATCGAATTGCAAATAAATTTACTTTGTCTTTTTGTTTCGTCGCTAAACAATTTTAGTTTGGGTCACCCATACCTGAACTCACATACCTACATACATAAATATATATCTACTATACTTACGATCACCCAAGACACGTATTGTTCCCCACGAAAACAAATATAATAATAATAGGCAAATAGGAAAACATCCCCTAATCTCATTGTAAAGCTGCGACTATGAACAAGAAGATATCCCCAGCCCACATAACCCACTTGTCCTCTCCACTTGTCAGCCAAGACAAAAGTACGTAAATATATATGTACGACGTGTACGTACGTAAAAAAAAAGAAGAATATCCAACCGAACCAAACTCCGAACCACAAACAACTGATACACCATTAGTTTCTGCTAATTAAATTATATTTCCGAACCACGAGAGGGCTTACGTCAGGTATAAAACACAGCGCGACAGCCCTCCAGAGACTCTGCAAACAGCAAACTCGAGCCGAGCGTGAGGCGCAAGTATCCAACGGATACGAAATACTTTCAACTACCCACTGGTGATTAGACACCACCAGTTGACAGCGATTATCCTTAACGCGAATTTGAGTTGTTGCATGTGAATGTGGTCTGGTGTCTTTTTGTCCCGAAAAAAAGGGCATTCTAGCGGTCAGAATAGAATGAATTAATACTCGTTACGCGTCTATTGTCGCAGGAACAGGAACCAGTCGGGTTCTCGTAAAAAATAATAAAATACCTATATTTTAGAGTTTTTGTGTCGGTTTTTGTTCAAATCTTTACAAAAAGTGAGTTCAATTATATTTTTTTTCTCAAAGGAAAATATAAAAAAATATAACAAAAAAATGGCAAAACATTGCTATTGTAAACAAAATCCTTTTTTGTGTGTCCTACCATAAAATATGAATTTTTTGTCACAATAGTCCTTGATCCTTGTTGATTTAGTGCAGAAAAAAAGTTAATAAAAGAAAAAAAAAAAATATTCACATATTTAAAGTGCAACAAATAAAGTTAATAAAAGTCCCATGAAGAGTGTAACAATGCATTGTCCTTCTCCGCGTCAGCGTAATCTACGTCGGTCGGTTGGTTATAGTCGTCCTTGCACACGAAATGAAAAGTAAATAAAACGAAAACGGAAAAAAAAGCAAAATAAAACTCATATCCTTTCGTTTCGATGCTACTAGTTTGCTGATGATGGAGAAAAAGTTTATGTAAATCCCTCCCTCACCTCCTCCCCGGGGGAATATCCTTTCTATTATCCTAGTTGAACTGTGTTTGTGTGTTTGTTGTTATAACTTTTTATACCAATAACCTATGTATGTCCTTGTTACATCCTCGCCGTCGTCGTCGTTGTAGTCGTCATCATGCCAAAGAGAGCGTAACAATTGCAGTGTATATGATGGCATGTAATATGTAACACACACTCTCGATGGAAATTAAATTGAAGCAAATGGATTAATAAACAGGGGCGCAACAAGGACATTATTAATAAATGTTATAACTGTGTGGGAGTCAGGGGTCGCCTTTTAAAAATTGACACAAATGACATGGTTTTTTTTATTTTTATTGTTTTTTTTTCACAAAAAACAATAAATTATACTGTCGACAAACATTTTATTATTATTTGACAAAGTGAAGTGTAATTTGTTGAACAAATTGTTTATATGTAAACGCCCCATGTTTATACAAAGTGCCATTTAATTTTGATTGAAATGTTAAATGGCACGTAATAATATAACCACGGGTGATTTTGGTTATGCGGTTATTATAGAGGGTAAAAAGAACATTTGTCATTTTTATTCGAGTTTTAAAGTCGATTTGAGATCAAAGGGTTTAACGAGAAAATTATAAGAGCATCGTAAATCAACATTTTCTATAAACATTTAAGTACCTATATACCTCTATGTATATAAAAATTACCTACATCGTGTTTGCCAATATATTGGTGTGAAAAATAAATTAAAATAAAAATCGATTGCTAAAAACAACAACATTTCAAAACCTCTAAGAAAAATTTTTAACCAAAATTTGCCTTTAAGCAACTTTTTTTAAATTTGTTTTTTCTCAGTCAATTTATCAACCGAGTTGTATTAAAAGTACCTCGTTGAATATGGAAATAATTTAATGATTAAATTAAAACTTACTTATTCTTGCCACATGTTTTACAGATAGTTGAAAAAGCCTACATTTTATTCTATTAAATAGATAAAAACACTAAAATTATTTGAAAGCTGACGAGACTATAGAATTTTTAGTGGCTAAAGGTTGTTATGAAATTTTAACGTACAATTTTGAAATAAGTCCAACAACCCTTTAATGAAAAAATATATGTATTTTGATTTTTAAGATTTCTGACTTATTTGTTATAAGGAGCATTCCATGAGAAAGTGAAGCTCGAAAAAAAAAAAACCTGTAAGAATTTCTATTATTTTTACGTTAAAGCCTTAATCATTCAAATACAGAGGTCTTATACATTAGACATCAAATTAAGACCCTTTATTCAAAGTTAGTGTTTCTTTACATCACAGGTTTTAAAATTTTGTTTTAAATTGACCTTAAAGAACTATTCTTCTGAAGAGAAATTTGCACTTAACATCCAGTGAAAATATGTGATCCTATTAGTGACTTTAATATAATTTACTTTTTTTTATATAAAGACAATACAGGGCAAGTTTAGGATTCGGAATAAAAATCGAACTCGAGATAACAATCAGACATGACATTACGATGATGGAGAGTGCCAAAACAGTTGGTCCCGAAATGTTATCTGTATGTCCGTCTGTATGTACCTCGAGCAACAGTCTAAACTAAACTAGTAGAGCGATTTTCTTCAAACTTGATAATTAGAGTTTTAGGTGATTCCTTAGAAAGAAAATTGATTTTTTTAGGAAAAAAACTAACGGTACCAGCCATATAACGGATATAGAAAAGTAATTTTCTTTTTTCACAAACGGCAATTTAACATATATACATATAATACCTACTCACTTTTGAAATAAAAATAAAATTTGAACTTACTAACGGTACCTGCCAAAGAATGTTTTTTTTTTTTGTTTCCCGAGCAAAAATGGAATTCCGCCGCTCCACCACTGCACCACGTCGGCACCACTTTTTGGCCACTGCAAAACCACCGCACCATGTCTGCACCACGTCCACACATCGCCGCACCACGTCTACAGCATCATCAAGAATTGTATTCTCGAACTTTTACAAATGTTTAAGTCGTCTTCAAAGTTATTTTGACAAAATATTGCCAGTTCGTACAAACATGACTTGGTGGTCAAGTGGTTGAGGCGTTGGACATTTAATTGAGAGTGCTCTGGATACTCGGGCTAGAATCTCATTCTCGTCTGTAGTTTTTTTTTTATTTTCCAATAATCCAAAATTATGTATCATAGTGCAGCAAATTTTTCATACAAAATGAAATGATGCCGGACATGGTGCGGCGGTGGTAAGCCGAAATTTTCCGCCAAATTTCTTTTCATACAAAAAAACAGATGGCATAGTCGTTGATTTTTCACGTAAATAGATCAGATATAGGATTCAAACAATGTTAGAATTTTTATATTGTAAAGCCTTCATTTTTTAAAAAATGTATTGTTCTAAGCCAAAAAGATGTCTGTTTTAAATTCAGCGGATAAATTTTCTTAATTTCTTATTTAAAAGAATCCTCTTTATTTAAGAAGAAAATCTTCTAATTTGAATGTGAAGACATTTTTTAAAATAAATTAAAAAAAGTGGGAGCCACTATAGTGTTAAGGTATTTTTTTTTACTATAATCCAAGTCTGGTTTAACTGACTTTTTGTGATCAGTCTTTAAGTCAAAGGGGCAGAGTTCGTTAATTACCAATTAATCTTTTAAAAACGTCGTTAAAGTGAAGAAATTAAGTAAAAATGTTGTATAAACGTTCTTTGGAATTTAAAATAAAATGAGTATTTTTGGATTAAAATGTGTTTTAAAATCTTAAATAATATTTTGAATTGACCATTTTGATACTTGATTCAAATATGATTTATTTACAAAGCAACAACATCATTGTGAAATTGCCTTTATTGTAATCATATAATTTTTGAATATTAAAGCTTTTTTTTTGGGATTATTGCATTACATTCTTTGAACTATTTTTTTTAAAGGCAAATGTTGAAGCTATGGGTTCGTTTCTAACTTGAAAGGAATTATAATTAACTCCTAGCCCCTTTTAAGGTTTAAATTATTCCTTAAATTGAAACCAATGGTTTCCACTAAATCAATAAATTCATTTAAAAAATTGTCAACAAAAGGTGTGACCAACATAATAAAGCCCGTTGACATATTTTTTTCCCAAATATATTGATGAATTCATAACGATACCATACAACTTAAGCCGATTTCTAAGAAAAGCAATTTCTTCCACCTTTCGTGTGAACTTGTTATAAACACCAAGAAAAACTCTATATTTCGTGTGTGAGCTAATCGAAGTGACATTTATTAAAGTCCATAATTCGGCAGTGAGTCAGGACAAAAGAGCAAAAATCAATATTTTTCGCAGTACTTATCACTAATCTGTCCTGAGCTGAGCCCCCAAGGATAATCCAATTATTATTAGTCACAACCACTCACAACTGCGTGGCGTCTCAATTCCTGAAATAGATTTTCATTGAAGAAATAAAGAATGTATGGCTTTGAAGTATTGTTTTTTTTTTAATTTTTTTTAATAGCAACAGGCATCATTCCTCCATCCTGGCTGACAGCTCGAGGAGAATTTTATTGTACAAACAAACAATCGTTTACTAATCACCAAATAGCTATGTACGTATGGTATGTGTACGTACATTGAGGCAAAGTACCTACATAGATTGCCGTTTTTCGCCTAGAATCAATCTTTCAATTTATTTTCACACGTCGTCGTCCCATCAATTCAGATCATTAACAAATGCAAAGTGTTCTCCTATTAAATCAACAAAATAGCAGCCTTTGGGGTTTGATGTACTCGATCTAAATGAATTGACTAAAAGGCAACCAAAAATGATAGAAAAATCATTGGAGTGTTATAAAAGAAAAGCAATTTTTAAAAATTTGGAAAATTTATTGAAATAGTTTAGAGAATGAAATTAGTTGTAAGTGGGGTTTTGTGGAGTGTGCGTTAAAATTATAAACAAGTGATTGTGATAATAAAAAATAATTTAATTGGTTTAATTGTTGATCATAAAAAATGTTGAGAGATTAAGTACAGCCTGCGTCAAGCAGTTGAACAAATTTTGAAAATGAAAGCATGAAAAGAAAGAAGTGTTTTTATATGAATTAAATTCATTTGCGATTAGTGTTGGAAGATGGTTTATTTCTTAGAAATCACCAAGTGTATATTTAAATTGTCAATTGTAATTGTAATTCAACTGTTTTCTATTTTTTTTAATGAAAGTTTGATGAGTAAGAAGTTAAGGTATGTCAATGTGTAATTTTTACAAAAGTTTAATAAGCTTAATTATCGAAAATGGTAATAAAACATACCTGATCAGATCAGTGATCTTGTTTTTGTTAAATTATATCATAAATTAGTTTTGTAGATGTGCAAATCAAATACGTTACGTTTTAACTTGAAGTGAAATTTTAAGTTCATTTTTTTAATGTTAATTTTTCGATTCATTTAATTTTCCCAACAAAAGCTTCCCGTGCGTTTCATTTTTTAACTTCATTTAATTCTTAAATGTTGTTGCTATCTATACAAATTGGGAGTAATATTAATTTTTAAAGCGTTACAATATGAATATAATTCTTTGTTAAAAAAATTAGCTCAAAAGGTTAACATTAATTAACCTTGTTTTCAAAAAGTTGATAAAAGTTAATAAAAGAAGTAAAAACAAAATAATGGATTTCTGAACATTTAGGAAAAATCAAATCAAATCTGCTCACTTAATTTGAATGCATCCACACATTTGCAATATTTATTTCTTTTATCTATGAAGCTTACGAACTAGAATATATAAAATAAAAACATTTAAATTTCGACAAGGTGACATTTCAAAAAAGTTAAAACAGATTGGATTTCGGTCGCACTAATCTCCTTACGAAAAAAGCAGTTCTTGTCATTTTATTAATATTTTTGAACCAATAAAGTAACGAAGTAATTTAAAGAATTCAGTTTTTAGTTTAGATAACTAAAAATACGATTTTATCACGCACTAAAAACTATATACCTAGTAATTTAACTGACTTATTGGCAATGGTTAGATCAAAAAGCGTAGAGCGCTTTGTTCAAACTTTATAAAATACACGCAACAAAAATGCGCTCTACGCTTTTTGATCTAACCATTTCCAATAAGTCAATTAATTTATTTTGTAGTTTTTAGTGCGTGATAAAAGAGTATTTTTAGTTTTTTAAACTATATATTTTATTTTTACTTTTTAGTCTTATCATGATTGAAAGTTGGTTCAATTTGACTTAGGTTGTATTAGCTCACAAAGCCCTTCCCCATGGGTCATCTGTCATCTGAGCTACATTATATGTACAAAGTTTCATTTCAATATGATATAATTGGAAGTAGGCTAAAGTTGATTTGGAGTGTTTCGACCCCCAATGCCCCTCCCCAGGGTCTGGATTACCAAAATATTGTGTTGTCATCCGAACTACATTTATTTCAGATCTATACGATAAGTAGAAGTGGGTCAAAATTTAGTTCCAAGATTTAATTACATTGTTAGTTAGTTAGTTAGCTACAAGCAAAGCTAATACAAGCGTATTAAAAAAACTGCATTGTTAATGCATTTTGCCAGCTTTGCACTACAAGAATTTCACATAACATTATCTGCCTTGAAGGTTTTGAATGAACAACAACAACCTGTTTGTGTTACCATCAAGTTCATAGGCTGGAGTTATAGCTTGTTCACAAGGCAATTTACACTTTTTTTGTGTACACAGAATTTTTAAATTTAAATAGCAGTTACAACAAATGTTCAAAGTGTTCTCTTTAATTTTTTGTCATGCGGAATCCGGTTTTTAGGACTTCATGGCGAATTTAATTGATAATGACTGCTCCCTGACTTTTGATTACGTTTCCGAAAGTTCATATAGAATTGCTGTTTATGCATTTATTATAGCAACACTCTGTGTATGAAATTATAAGTGTCCTCAAGATATAGTAAAAGCTTATAGTTTTAAATTCATTTAAAAAAAAAAAGTTTACGATTCACTCGGGCGTATACGTACTTTTTTGAATACCTAAACGGATTCTTGCGGTATTGGGCTCCTCCTTACCACGGACAAATTTGACGGCTAAAGGTTGGCTCCAAAGTAAGCATGCTTCGAAACATAAACCAAACGCAACGTATTTGGTTTTGGATAAAATGATGAAAAATTTTATTAACGTGACGATACTCAAAGAAAAATTAGGAGGTGAGGCAGTTTCATTCCGAGGATCACGATGATCCCAATCGATATGCTGTTTGAGTTTAAATGACTTTAATTTTCGATTTGTCTTGCAATTGACATGACCTGACCATTGACAAATCACAACATCAATCCTTGAAAGTTTGTGGTCTGATAACACTGGTCAACAAAATTGAACTTTTTTTTGCAACAAGAACCAAAAAACCTTTTCTTGTTTACCTATTAACTAAATTATAAAATTTAATTCACCCCCCCCCCCCCCTTTAATCCCATTTCTTCATTATAAATAATTTAAACTTCAATCATATTCAAAACTAATTCAAGCCTTCTTTTACAACTTGTTACAGATCTTCAAAAATCTTACATTTATTGTGTACTCGTTTAAGAAAAAATCATTTGAAATAAAAGAATAAAATAAATATCCAATTCTTTTCAGCAATATCAAACCTAAATTTTATTGGAAACTTCCTAAAAAAATGCCTTCATTTATTTCCTTTTCTTATTCATTTTATTTTTAGGTGTTTACATGAAAGTTTTGCAGGAAATAACAAACAAATGACTGTTTATTGTTATCGTCATTGTTAAAAAGGACAAAACGATTTCCGAGTGTTAAGGAATTCTGGTAAAATGTGCTTCATTGTGTCAAAAGAATCAAACAAGACAAGTTAAGTTAAGGAAAGCGAAGAAAAAGGAAAAAGAGAGCAGCAGTCAAATCAAATACTTGTGTCCAGACTTGAAAAAAAACTTTTCTTGTAAGAAAAAATACACCGCCTTCATGTCGTCCTAAATTCCTTAAAGGATCAAATTAGTCAAAGAAGAAGAGGAGAAAGAAGGAGGAAGAAGAAGGAGACACCATCGGTTGAAGTGAGAAGGAAGTACTTTCAACTCGTCGAGGAGCACACACAATAGAACCAAACAACAATGGCTAACGAGAAAAAGATTCCTCCAGGTGTAAGTGTCAAATATTGTTTGTTGTATAGTTTACCGTAGTTGTTATAATACAGGATGCTGACTTTTTTTTATCCCTCATTATAATGGGAGTACATTTGTATTTTTTCTATATTAGGTACAAAAAAACAAACAAAGAGAAACTTTGAATGATCGCTAAAAAATGCAAGAACACTTCATAGGTGTTTCAAAAGTTTAACTTCTTTCTTCACATTGTGTTTTAAAAATGACATCCATTTTTAAGGGAGAAGTTCTTAAAAATACAAAAACAAAAAAGCTGTTTTTTTTTTTGTAGAATGTTTTAAGATAACCTTATCTTTCTTCTGAGTGTTCTTAATAAAAATGATATTTTTTCGCATTAACTATTAAAGTCATTTCTAAAACGAAATTTTATATTTAATGCTAACCATTTTCCGATTTTGTTGTTTTTTTTAAGAAATTGTTCACAATTTCCTACAATATTAATTTGGAAAAAATTAATCATGGGATAAAAAATTCATAATATTTTTCAAAAACAATTTTGTATGGTTTTAAAGTTCATATAGAGTTACTGTTTATGCATTTATTAGTGAAAGCTTATAGTTTTAAAAGCATGTCGAAAAAGTTTACGGTTCACTCGGGTGTATACGTACTTTTTTGCATAAAGAATTTCAAACCTTTTTTTCCCAAAGTAGATGTTATATGCAATAAAATTAGAAACGTTTTGAAAGGTTTTTTGATTGAGATGAAAGTCAATATCTTTAGAGCTTAGCATTGAGAAGTAAAAAAAACTAGGAACATAAAAAAACAGGGGTCATTTTCAAATTTTATTTTTTTGCAAAACTTTCTTGTATTTCGTAAATCATAAACCTAAAATGCATTAAATTCAAAACTATATTATTGAATAGCTTGATTAAATAATATAGTTTCTAAGTAGGTATTTTGTAATGTAGGTTGAAGATATTATTCACGTTAGGAATATTAGTAAGGTTAGGAAGAGTGGCTGTCAGGATTAAAACTGAAACACTTAGGCCAGTAATAGTCCCAATATTTAAATTTAATATTTTTGAAAATATTCCAGTATAAAGGTAAAATGTACTATAAATTTGTGAACCACATTTGAAATTCATTAAAAATGTACGCATACCTACGCCAGAGTGCATCGTGAGCTTCTTTGGAAAAATTTAAAAAAGACTTTTAAATTGATCAAACCATTAATACTGCCATCAGTGCCCTAACATAAATCGATTATAAAAAAAATAATAACGTTTTTTGTATACGTTTGATATCGAAGATGAAAATAATGTTAATCGAGTTTGTTCCTCATATAAAGCAAAATGTTATGTTTTTCTTTTTTGTTTGTTTGACAGGTATGCTCGAATGGCACTACCACAACAATTGCTGCCAATGAGATGAGTAACAGAAAACCCAGTTGTTATGGGGGGTTATTGCCAATGGGTTTACCGCAACCACTTTTACTGGAAGAGAAGAAATATTTATTAGCTGTTGAACGGGGTGATATCGCAAATGTAAGAAGGTAAGTGTATGTATAAAGTATACAAAAACTTTAACGCGCGACACTTTAAAAATAAATCTTATAAAAAAAACAATTTTCTTTCTTTGTTGTTGGGCTTTGTCAAAGAATATTGATTGCTGTTCTTTTATAAAAAATATCCCTATCAGTTGGTTCGTATTGAAATTTTCTGATTTGATAAAAATTCTTGTAGCAGCTGCTTAAGTATTGGTTTCGTGTCAAAGAAACATTTCGAGTTTTTAAAAAGTAAAAAAAAGGGGCATCTCTTAATTCCGCCAGTGTCGGCATCTGTGCGTCTATCTATACATTTCCAAAGCCAATTTCCAAAGGTGGATCGATTTTCTTCAATTTTGGTACAGATGATTTTTCTAATTTGAATGTTGTTTTTTTTTTATATCTCGCTTTGAAAGTGTACCACTCTGACAAAATTTTCAAGCTATTGCAAATTTCTCGAGCACGACTCTAACGATTGTGATTAAACTTTTCATAGTACGTTTTTACAGCTAACAACGACGGGGGAAAATTTTTGTGTTTACATTATGTAAACTATTCTCTTTTATTCCATTTATTTATTAGGTTAGTTAAGTTTATTTATTTTAGGTATTATTATTATTATTATAAACAATTCTTTAATCTGATTTATGAATGGAAGAAAATAGATTTAGTAAAAGAGAAATAAACAATTAAAATTTCTTCATAAACCATGCTCATTTTTATCCAGGACGAAATTATTCAATTTATGAACTCCAACCGTTTCTATCCCACATTTTATCATTCCCTCTCTACTATAACTTTGACATTCCATGTCTTCATTTGACATCATTAAGAAAATCAAAATAATTGTCAGAAACCCGATGCGTATACACGTTTTGTTTTGGTCATTTTGAACATATGCTATGTCAAGTGATTATTGTCCAACCATAAATTTCTCCTGCTGTGTATCATTTTATTTTTATACTCTTTCCAGAATACAGTATCATCATAGTCCCATCCCAACAACCACTACCCAAAATAAATTCTTAAAAAAAAAATAAAATGAATACCAACAAAGAGATAAAGTGAAAACAGTAGAATACAAAAAAAAATATGAGAGAAAATGCTTTCAAAGAGAACGCATATAAAATCTTTGTCCTCCTCTTTTCCTTATACCTTTATACTAAACGAAGACTAAACATCACCAAAACTGTCCATGATAGTGCATAGTGATTTCAAGAAATTGACCCTAAACCCTCTAACATTAAGGTCTCATTCAAAGGAAACATGAGTTTTTACGCATGCACGACCTAGAGCTTGCTCCAAAAACCCCACACGCACCCATGAGAAATTATATCGTCATTTAATCGCCATGTCATATCCTTTTATGAGAGACACACAACACTCATACGCCAGAGTGGACGAACCATTTTGCATCAGTCGTTGTTTTTATCCTTGGCCAATGGGTATCGTTTTGAAAGGTCTAGCTCATTTGGACATACACACTTTCTTTTTTAATTTTGTTTTGTTTTATTTTAGTGCTAAACATTTTTCAGTTTTGGCTGTAGATATTTTGATGCAACTATCTTTCTATGGTGTTTATAGTCTCTGTTTGAAGTTCACTAGTTGAAGAAGTATTTTAGAACATTCTTACTATACAGTTTCATTTAATTTTAACCTCATACTTAAACAAACCTTTATGTTTAATTTTGTATTTAAATGCACATAATCCAAGTAACCGCAATGTATTTTTAGTAAAACTGACATAGCATACTGTGAGCTTGAGCATTCTACTGCTTTAAGCACTTCAACAATCATCACATATACATACAATGTTTATTTAATTTTTTGCCGTTCGAAAGCATATTCCACTTGAACGATCATAACGGTCATTGCCGTTATTCACATAGGGTTGACTTTTGGTCCGATAAACCGACAATTACCTACCCACCGTCCGGAAAACTGTCCGTCCGACCAACCACCCGCCTGGTACATATGTGTCTGTCTGGATTATGAGAGAAGCGTGACGTGAATTGTGACAGTGTTTCAGCCTCAGTCAGTGATATTTAACTTTATATTTTTTAGTACTCTATTTTTATACTAAATGAAGGACGAAATGGGGTATTTTTTGGAAGGTTTCATCATTTATTTTATTAGTATAATATAGACTCCTTTGCAACTCTGAGCATAGAAAATACTTTTTTATCATCTATAGCTTCTAGCATGTATGTATCTTTAAGATTTTATTTAGAGATGGTTTTTTTTATATAGATTCATGTAAGGAATCAGATTTTAAAGTTAATAACTCTGCAATAATTATTCTGTCTCTAAGAGGATTTCATCACTATTCTTAAAATTTGTCATGTTTCATGTTCTTGTCTAATTCCCTATTATGAAAAAGTAAGATTGAAACATAAAATTCAAAAAATATGCAAACCCTAAAAATTACAAAAAAAAACAAAAAGAAAAAAAAAACAACAACCGAAAAGGATCCAAAATACCACTACGTTCATGTCGTTGGATCTGGGTCACGCTAAGGTGGTTAAAACTTACGAATCTGTTGATTAAATAACCATGTATTAATGTTTTTTTTTTCTTAGTAACAAGTACAACAAAAATAAAAGTGAATATCTTTTTTTTTCATTTCGGAAAAACTCATATATTTTTTGCCATCTTGTTTTAAGGATTTGACAAAGAACTAAACATAGCATTCAATTTTGGAAAAAACATGTACCATGTAGTTCAAAGAAAAAAAATGTTTGACTTTAAATTAAATTTCTCAAAAACTGTTTATATTACTCAATCAACTTTAAACATAAAACTCCCGAATAATATTTAAGCGTTCCGAAATAATATAGCATATTATAGTGTTTTTTTGTTTGTCAATATGTTTTTTGTTATTCTAATTCAAAATGAGTGCATATACAATGTAAACACCTATAACTCAAAAAAGGGATCAGGTACGATTTGTGTGAATTGAGAAATTTAGAACCCTGAAATCGTTTCAAGCAAATCTGGATCATTACTATTGGGATCCAATTTTGTGTTGTTTTGCTGTTGCAATCAGTAAAAAATCTCTAACACAAGTCTTAGATTTCAAGAATTATAAATCAATACACAGGAGTATTTTGAATTAAAATAGGTTTATTCATCTTTATCATTTGGAGGTTTCACAGCTGAAACGGACCAAGTAAAAAAAAAGAAAAAAATCAAAATCTTTTGCCAAAATCTTTCATTAGTTTGATCCAAAGTGTTTTGATTCAAACTGTCATTTGTTCGAAAAAATATTCACCATAAGATTCAATGGAAACGTATTTACTTTAACTCGTTATATCTCCGAATTCAATTTTTGTGACTTGGTTTACTTCAGCTCTTAGCCCTTCATTTATGATCGTATTCTCAAATTTTATAACGATGCCAATAATCGTATTTTAATCGCAATCATAAGTCAACGGTGTGGCATGGACAAACAAATAAAAACGCATTAAAAAATAAATGTACAAAGCCAACAGAGTCGTTTCTTAAAAAAATAAAAAAAAAAAAAACATTTAAAATACCATCAATCAATCATTGTCCTCTTCGCTTCTTGGTGGATCGAAGAAAATAGCAAATTTTCTCCACATTTCTGACAGTAGCTATGACACACACTATTATTTTCCCTTCCGTTGGATTTTAATAGAAATTCCTTGCAGCATTTAGCAAGTAATTCCTTTTGCCTTCCTTCAGTGAACGTAACATACTTAAGTCATTATCTCAAATGAGGCATGCAACATGAAGACGAAGAAAAAAAAGACTAACACATCCAAACCCCATACATATTTTCTTCTCACTCTTCTTAAGATGACGGTATTGTGTTTGCTTAACCTATTTTGATCAGGACTTACTAAATCAGCTTTACGCTGCTGTCACTGTATGTATCCTCCCATCCACCCATTATTCTTTCTGAGGACATACATAGCATTGTGCTTCCTTAGCAAATTGTCCATTAAATAGCACTGGCGGTGAGGACGAGACTTTGTCATCGAGGGTGGTAAAATGATGGTGGTATCCTGGTATACCACCTCGATGGTAGCCCATCGATTTCCTTCATTGATTTTTGATGCAGGCTTAGTGTCCTGGAAGAAGAAAAAGGACGACTTTTCATAAGAAAATACATACTTTTCTGGTATCGCTGAACATCCTTGGTATAAGGATATGTAATCCTCTGGATTGTACACATGTTCCTAAGAGCCAATCACCCGTTCAATATATTATGCTTGTCGGTCTTAGGGAGATCCTTTTTGACTCTCCCAAGCACACACACATCACATTTATGCTTCTTTTTGTTTGATTTGTCGTCCTTTTTTTTTTGGTATAGAGTACTACAACGAGCACATCGCAAGAAGCACATCAATATCAATTGTATGGATCCTTTGGGTCGACGCGCTCTTACTCTTGCCATAGACAGTGAGAATCTGGAGATGGTGGAGCTGCTTGTTGTTATGGGAGTGGAAACAAAGGATTCTCTGTTGCATGCCATAGATGCGGAGTTCGTTGAAGCTGTCGAACTATTGTTGGAGCATGAGGAACTGATTTACACAGAAGGAGATTTGTATGTAAGTGTTATTTTTTTTTTCTTATTTTTTTTTTTCAATTTAGCACATAAAACAATTTTCAAAGAAAAAGAGAATTTCAGAATGAAGAGTCTCTTGAGTCGTTGTAGACTTTTTGTAATGTGAGTGGAGAGTGTGTCCTTAATTGATCATTGGGGAGCGGTTACTTTGTGATTGGTAGAGTGAGAAGGGTGTTCTTCAAATTGGTTACAGTATAGAAAGAAGGAAAGGAGATTATCCAACGAATGCAAGCACTTAACTTTCTTACATGATGGATTTTGTGATTCTTTTTAATTTCAAAAGCAAACCCAGTTAGTCATCGAAGATGTAACCTTTTTCTTTAACTATCTTATAGAGTTGGCAGAAAGTTGACATCAATACAGCTATGTTTGCTCCAGATATTACACCCTTGATCCTTGCGGCTCACAAGAATAATTTTGAAATTTTAAAACTGCTCTTGGATAGAGGGGCAGCCGTGCCAACTCCTCATGATATCAAGTAAGTACAGTTAATAAGGGTAAGATTTTAAGTTAAGTTTTTTAAAAAGATAAAATGTCTTAGAGTCTACACTTGTAAGACTTAATTAAAATAAAACATTTGTTAAAAACTTTTATAAAAGCATAATTTATTCAACAATTTTCTTGCAGGTGTGGTTGTGAAGAATGTGTTCGTCACTCAACTGAAGATGCCTTAAGATTCTCCCTTGCTCGTGTCAATACCTACAAAGCCTTAGCTAGTCCATCGTTTATAAGTTTAACATCGCACGACCCACTTATGACAGCATTTGAATTGTCATGGGATCTAAGAAACTTAGCCTTTACAGAACAAGTAAGAAGAAGAAGATACAAAAAAAAAAATGTGACTAATTTCTGTATTTTTTTTTCACCTGTGAAAGGAATGCAAAGCTGAGTACCTTGAATTACGAAGACAGTGCCAACAATTTGCGGTAGATCTTTTAGACCAGACGCGAACCTCCGAAGAACTTGCCATAATAATAAACTATGATCCAGGACATAGCTATGAACCAGGAGATCGAATGACTCTGAGTCTTCTGGAACAAGCTATCAGTTATAAGCAGAAGAAAGTAAGATCAGTACATTTGAAGGTTTCTTGAAGAATCTTAATTAGTGCTTTTTTTTCTTCTTTTAAAGTTCGTAGCTCATCCGAATGTTCAACAACTTTTGGCAGCCATATGGTATCAAGGTCTTCCTGGTTTTCGCCGTAAAACTGAGGTTCAAAAGTGCCTTAAACTTTTTCAAGTAGCAATTATGTTTCCATTATACTGTTTGATATACATGATCGCACCGAACTCAGACATTGGCAAACTTATGCGGAAGCCATTCATGAAGTTTTTGATTCACGCGTCTTCCTATTTGTTCTTCCTATGTAAAGTATCCTGTTTCAGAAATTCAATATTTTCCCAATATTTCATGTTTTCAAAATTTTTCACAGTTATATTAATACTTGTATCTCAACGTGCCGAAGATGATGTTGTACGTTTATTTGGTACTGATGACATGATACAAAATCTACAAGAAACTTCCAAACATCAACGTGGAAATGGTCCAACCAAGCTCGAATTGATAGTCGTTTGTTATTTGGCTGGATTTTTGTGGGAAGAATTACAGGAGATCTTTAATGTGGGGATGAAGAGCTATTTGAGGAATATGTGGAATTTCATTGATTTTTTACGAAATGGATTGTATATAAGTGTTTTTTGTTTGAGGTAAGATTTATTTAAAACAAAAATTATTACATTTTTGAAAATCTTTGGATTTCAGAGTTTTTGCCTATATTCAACAACAGAGTGAAATTGAAAAGGATCCAGAAATGGCCTATATACCGCGTGAGAAATGGAATGATTTTGACCCACAACTAATAGCCGAAGGACTATTTGCTGGAGCTAATATATTTTCTGCATTGAAATTGGTTCATTTGTTTTCGATCAATCCACATTTGGGACCGTTGCAAATTTCACTGGGACGAATGGTCATTGATATTGTCAAATTCTTTTTCATATACACATTAGTATTGTTTGCATTTGCTTGTGGATTAAATCAGCTTTTGTGGTATTTTGCTGACTTGGAGAAAAATAAATGTTATAATGGAACAGACGGAGAAGCAGATTGGAAGGAAAATGGTGATTCTTGTATGAAATGGAGAAGGTTTGGAAAGTAAGTTTGTTTAACATTTTTTATGTATTATTAAAATATGTGCAAGGCGGCTCAAAATCGTTATAGGCCAATAAAAAAATTCTTAAACTAAAACCCGAATACTCGAAATAAGAATAAGTTTTAGTCATAAGATGTTTCCTCAAAGCCGTAGTTATATGCTACTTGATATTGATATATTCTTTTTTAAGAACAAACATCAAAAAATAAAAAAATAGTTTTTGAATTTGAGTCATAATTCACTAGGCTGTGGCCATAGTAAAGTGCTGATCCAGGTTCCGCGTAAAATTGGATGCTCTTAGTTAGTTTTATTTATCAAGTCATCATCGAATAGGTTAACAACTCAGTTTTTGAACCAATTTTTGGAATAACTAGAGCAGCGAATGTGATAGATTTTGGAATTACCAAATTAAAAAATTATTTTTTATTAAAAAAGACTTTATCTGTTAGTCTAAGATTCCGCCATATAACAACCTTCCTTCATTGCTTACTGTTTTTAGGCCGGCAGGAAATCGCCAGCGGAAAGCAAAACTGTTCTAACTCCATACGACTTTTTAAGAACTAAGAATTTTGCTCTCCTCCACGAAGTTTTGGAGCTAAGTTAAACGTTATAGGTTTGCCGCCTAATACCTCGGCATAGATATTAAAAAAAAAATATTTAAAAAACTAACATATTGTTTAATTCTGTGTTCGGGAATTCATTTTTCAAAAAGAATTCATTCAAAGTTCTAAATTTTTTAATTGACATTTATATAATTGACATTTTAGCCTTTTTTATATTTTAATTAAACATTCGGGGAATTGCAATACTGTCGAGTTTTCCTAATGAAGTTGAAATAATTATCTCTGCTTTGCAGCGCTGTAAAAATATCAATGAAAACAATACTGCATTCGAAATAAAACAAAATGGAAATTGCAAAAAAATTTTATTTAAAATAATATTTATATTTGATATATAAAAATGACATTGAAACTAATATGCAAAATCGGTTCGAAATTTTTACACACGTGTCAAATCTGTAAGTTTAAAAAATTAGTATAGAACAAAGTTTTTTTTGAAGTGAAAACTTCTTTAGTATCGTAGTGATTTGAAACAAGATGAAACGAAAAAACGACAGGAAAAGTCAATTGATTGTAACTTTTTTGTTTTAATAGATAAATGAATGAAATTTATACTGTAGATAGGTAATTAAATAAACTATAACTGTGCGAAATTTTAATTAATTTCATATTCAATATCCTGAGATAACGGTAAAAAGATGTTCTTTTTCTTAATACGTTATATCTTTAAATCTAGAGCACATAAACATTTTATTAAACTTTAATACTGATGATATTACCTTTCATTTGACATACCACACATATTGGTACTGGCTCTACAATTTACGCAATCTTAAATTGAAAAACTTGAAAAATACCTAAAAACACCTGTGTAGATCTGTTGCCAATGACCAGCCATTAGTCAGTGTAGGAAGTACCGTAATCTCAGTTTGAAATTTCGACATAGTTGGCCTTAAAAAATTCTTACTTTTTTTTGTAAGCATGGGAGAAATATGATTTATACGTCATATAAAAGGTGAAATAAGCTTTCAGATGATATAACTTCTACCACGTGTGAATTGCACACATGATTTTTTTTTGGAAAGAAACTAATTTCTTCGAAAGCACTTTTTTCCCTTCAATCAAAATCTCAAGTGAAAAAATGGTCTTTTACAAGAAAATTTATATATCATTCATTACACTGGTCAACAAGGTTTTTGCCACAAGAACCAGAATATACTTTTCTATATGTTTTTGATGTGCTGAATTTGAAGTCAGAAAATATGTATTGGCCTCCGTTTTTGAAATAATACCGTTAGAAAATGCCGAAAAACGTCATTTTGGCTGTTTTCGAGGTTTTGTTTTTATGTGGTGTAATTCATTTTGATAAAAATTATAACGGTGTCTATAAGAACTGGTTTTATTCTTCCAAAAAATGTTTAAATCTTTCCGATATCACTTTTACTGTCCGAGATATTAAAAAATTAAGTACCAGTCTTTGACTCAGAAGCAGCACTGGCCAACCAAATTACATTTTTTTTGCTACAAGAACCAAAATATACTTTTCTAGAGGTTTTTGGGTTGCTGAACTCGAATCCGAAATCAAAAAAATTCTATTGGCCTCCGTTCCGGAAATATTACCGTTATAAGATGCAAGAAAATTTTTTTCTTATAACGGTTATATTTCAAGAACGGAAGCTAATAGAATTTTTATGATTGTATATTCGAATTTAGAGATTCAAAAACCTCTAGAAAAGTATATTTTGGTTCTTGTGCCAAAATTTGTATGTCCAGGGACTTAAACTTTAGATTAAATTTAGTTTCTCTTTGGCTTACTAACTGAAACTTAAGATATCTCGAGCAATAAAAGAGATATCGGGAAAATTTAAACAGTTTTTGAAAGAAGAATATCTGTTCTTAGAATCATCGGTACAAATTTGTTTATAATGAATTACCCCACATACAATTTGAAGCTCGAAAACAGCCAAAATGACGTTTTTGAGCATTTTATAACGGTAATATCTCAAAAACGGAAGCCAATCAAATTTTTCTGACTTCTGATTCGAGTTTAGCACGTCAAAAACCTTTAGAAAAGTATATCTTGGTTCTTGTGGCAAAAAAAAGTTCAATTTTGTTGACCAGTGTTATCTGCAAAAATTGTTTTTATTCTTTTTATCCTCTGATGAATAAATATAATCAAATTAGAAATTAAATGTATGGATTTTTTGACAGGCGTGTTTAAGGAAGTTAAATGTTCAAAAAGTTCAGTTTCATCTCTCTAGTAATATATAAAAATGTATTAAGAAGAAACAATACACTCTAATTTTTCTATTAAAAAAGTTTACGTATACGCTCCCGTGGCCAAATAACTTTAAATTATTAAATCATAAAAAGCAACCTTTTATTTTGATTTAAATTTTCAGTTTATTTATTATTATAAATTATTTTTAAGAAATATGATGTAAAATCATGAAAATATAAAAAATATAAAAACCAGCATAAAAGTGTTCATATATGCGTTTCGCCCCGATGTAATGGTTGGGCTCATCAGAAGATGACCATTACACCTTGTCTTGACGCATATTTTCCCGAATAAATCGAGACTCCATATAATCCGAGCTGCATAGAGCAACTGCGAATTATATAGTTACAATTTCATGTTTTCTGTTTCATTTATATACAAGTTGGGATTCAAAACTGTTTATTGAAAAAAGCAATGAATTCAAATTAATTAAGCGATATATTTTTCCATAGCCTTTTCGAATCATCACAATCCCTATTTTGGGCTAGTTTTGGAATGGTTGGATTGGAAAACTTTGAATTATCTGGCATAAAATCATACACCCGCTTTTGGGGTCTTTTAATGTACGGATCTTACAGTGTTATCAATGTGATAGTATTATTGAATCTTTTAATTGCCATGATGTCAAATTCATATGCCATGATTGAGGTGAGTACAACCTTTTTCAATATGTAACAATTTTTTTTTCAAATTATATTTATTTTGTAGCTTCATTCTGACACCGAATGGAAATTTGCTCGCACTAAATTGTGGATGAGTTACTTTGAAGATAGTTCTACGTTGCCACCTCCTTTCAATGTCTTCCCATCAATTAAGTGGGTTATAAGATTGTTTAGAAAATCTAGCAAGGAACTTGCAAGAAAAAAATCCCAGGTATTGAAGTGAGGTTTCTACAAAATTAAACATTTTAATTTGGTAATTTATATTTTTATTATGGGACATCGATTAGAAACGAGGTGAAAATAAAACTGAAAATCGATATGCCAGCATCATGTGGTCTTTGGTTTGGCGTTATGTCTCAGCTAATCATAGAAAGCTCGAACAGGCTCCTGTAACAGAGGATGACATCAATGAAGTAAAAGCAGATATCTCGACAATGAGATATGAACTGTTGGAAATTTTTGATAGCAATGGAATGGATGTTTCTTCAGCTGCCAAAAAAGAAAAACGTAAGTATGTATTTTGATAAAAGAAATTAGTTCCAACTGGAGAGTTCTTATTACCTCTACCATTTGCTATCCGTTTTGTAAGAAAGTTGAGTTTTCTTCCTTGATTTTAACCTATTTTTAATTAATTTTTACTTCACATTTTGGGAAAATATATTTTGGCAAATTGTTCAATCAACCATTCTCTAAATCAGCATCCCACGCACGACAAAGTGTCACCAGAGCTTTTTGAAGTATGAAATTCGAGTATACTTCCTGTTTATTGATATTTTCTTTGTATGTTATAGCATCAGTTTATTAGCTGATAGACTATAGTTGCTCTTCTCTGTATAAGTAAAATGAAGATAAATTTTAGAAAGAATGGAAGGAGAGACAATGAAATTAAACCTTGGATTGTATTTTTTGAGCAAATAGAGAAAAGCTAGTTGAACTTGGCACAAGTTTCATTATTGTACACTTTGTAACTATCAAAGATTATCCGGATTCAATAGCCTCTTTTACTCATTTCGTTGCTCGTTCATTTCTGGGCTGATGTCAAGAAAATGGAAACGGGTCAAAACTCTGAATTCGAAAGTCTGGTTTTCAAAGTTCTGCTTTTTTAATGAAAATTCTTTCTTTCAAAATTCTGCTTTGCAAAATATTGCCAGTATATAATTGCAAAGAACAAAATTTTGCTTATCTCTTCTGTTTTTTTAACTGCGATATAAGGTCTATAAGGGATTTTTTGGATTCGTCAAAAAAATCTAACTCGAGATAACAATCAAACATAAGATTACGATGATAGAGAATGCTAAAAATCTGTCGGTCTATCTGTCTCTATTTCAAGCTGCAGCTCAAAACTACTGAAGCTATTTGCTTCAAACCTGGTAGCAGCGTTGCCACAAAGTGCCCGATCGGGCCATTTGGCCCCCTATCTTATATTTTGGCCCTTTGCCCGGGCCAATTAGAAATGGCCCACGAATCCAAGTTTTAGTAGATTCATCTTCATATGGTGCTTAGTAATAATTAAAAGGCTTTACAAAATTAAATATATATCATCGCTATGCATCGCAACTACAACGTGTATTCACCACACATAAATAGGTACCTAATACTGAATTTATCTCGTTTAGTAATTTGATTTTTCTCACGTCAGTTGTATTTATTTATTTATTTTTAATAAGTGGCTCAAAGCTAAAAGATGTCTGTGAATTAAAAGTTTAAAATGTACATCTGTGTTTTTTTTTAATTTCTTTTGTAAACTAATAAGATTTAACAAATGTATGGCCAATAAAGGCCTTTTAAATATTTATCGTTTTTTGTGCCCCATACAAAAACGTCATTTAAAATTTTAAAAGCCTGTTAAATGTTTATGAAATCGGCTACTAATGCTTTAAACAAATAAAAAAGAATAAATAAAATTTTTAATAAATTGCATTTTTACGTTTTTAGGAAAATTTTGTTAGTAAAATATTTGGCCCACAATTTTGTCAAATGGTCCTCAAAAAAATTCTAAATGGCCCTCTCTACTTTTTTCTTCGCGGCAACGCTGCCTGGTAGTTAAGAGTGTTTGGCTATTCCATAAACAGAAATTGAATTTTGTTGGGACCAAAATTAACGGTACTTGCTATATGACTTTAAAAAACGGCTCTAACGATTTGGATATAAAAAAAAAGTGTTCTGCGGCAAATAATATCCTATTTTTGAAATAAAAAAAATATTTTCTGAACCGTTATTAACGGCACCTTCCATAGAACCGATTTTATTAATTTCTGATTTTTTCATAAGGACGTAAGACTATATTTCTTAATGGCAATGAAATTTGCTTGAAAATTTGGTTTACGTGTGAAATAATAATTTTTTAAAAATATCAAAGGTACCTATCAAATTATTTTTTTTGAAAAAATTTGAAAATAATTTTTAGAAAAATGGTTTTGAAAAAAATCCAAAATTTTTTGTTATATGTACATACAAGGAATTAAATGATATTTTTAGATTAATCCATTTAAAAGGTTTTTTTCTTTGTTTTAAAAACACTTTTTAATTCTTTTTTACATTTTGATATATAGACCGAGAGCCCACAGCAGATTTTGGGAGGTTATGGATAACCGAAAATTGGTCATATGTATTTGTAGGTAATAGCGTCCTGATGAAGAATTCAAAAGTCTGGCAGGTTTATTTCACGGCATTCTATGGTTTATGGGGAGTTGAAAAATGCATTTTTTCCGATTTTTGTGTCGAGTATATAACGACTTTAATTCATATAGAGCCGATAGAGGGCGATACCTTGACCTAAAAAAGTTCGGTCCCAGACGTTTTATTCGCAGCATTACCAGACGTCCTTAAAGATTCGCGAAGTAGCGATTTTCATACAAAAGTCAGAATATTATTTTTTGCAAGATGTATAACCGTCTGGTGGTAACTCTTAAATAAATTGCACGACTGGGGTCGCACGTACTTGCTCTTATGCTTAAAGTAACTATAATGTTAAAGCTTTTTATTCAAGAAATTTAAAATTTGATATTTTGAAGAAATTTCATAAGTAGTATAAAAAAATTAAATCTGTTTTTATAATTAATAAAACTCCGTTTTAAAATATCTTAAAAAAAAAAAACAAATATGCCATTTTATTTCTCGTATAAAAAGGTATTTTTAGAAAAAAAATTTTGAAAATTGTAGGAGACGTTTTTTAAAAAAATTATTTTTCAAAAAAAAAGTTGGTATGCCATTTTGAAGAAATAATTAATTTACACATAAAAACTAAATTTCAAAATTTTTCATTGATCCGTTTTCAAAAAATTGATTTTTCAAAAAAAAATTTTGAAATATTTTTTAAAAAACCAAAAATGCGTTTTTTGAAAATTTTCTAAAATTTTAATATTATCTTTACTTACACACTTTTGTATAAAAATTTTCATTTAAATCGGGTTAATTTTGTACGAGATATTCAGAAACGAAAAAAACCGTTCTATGACAGGTACCGTTAATAACGGTACAAAAAATATTTTTTTTATTTAAAAAGTTGGCCCTTATGTGTAGTACTACACACAAAAATTTTAATCAAAATCGTTAGAGCCGTTTTTGAAAAAAATTACCTTTTCTATTTTCGTTATATGGCAGGTACCGTTAGTTTTGGTCATAAAAAAAAATTTCAATTTCCCCTCTAGGGAATCACCAAAAACTGCTAACTACCAAGTTTGAAGAAAATCACTTCACTCGTTTAGGCTGCAGCTCCAGATAGAGACAGACACACAGACAGACAGACAGACAGACAGACAGACAGACAGACAGACAGACAGAATTGCCGGACCCACTTTTTTGGCATTCTCCATCATCGTAATGTCATATAAAATTGTTATCTCGAGTTCGATTTTTTTTACGAATCCTAAACTTGCCCTATAGTACCTACATCGCAAGTAAAAATCACCACTACCTCCAGATAAAAAATAAATTATTGCCAGACGTTTAAATCACGGCACTACCCCCACCAGACGTCCCAAAATCTGCTGTGGGCTCTTAGACTAATAGGATTAAAATAATTTTCAAACTGAATATGCTGACTTTCTTACAACTCACATCTACATATTAATTGGAAACGATTTTGTGTGGTAAAAAATATTCGTTATCTTATTAAATTTAAAAGATAGACTTTCCAGGCTTTAAGCCGCAATGGTATTCATCTTAGATTCATCTTTTCCTCAGACGATATTAACTTCACCTTGTTTAAAAATCTTTGCCTTTTGTCCTTGGCTTTGCTTTGTTTTAGCTTAACGATCGGTGTCTATCTTGATATCATTTTGATCAGCTCTTCGGAGCTCAGATATTTGACCTAATGACCATTAAGCAGCTGGTTGAAATGGTCCAGATCATTAGCACTGTTTCAGTAATTTTTATCATACTACCCGCCATATGTTATCTAGCTGATTCCTTTTTAGGCATCATTTCCTTTATCTATTCGACTTTACACTGTTTGAATAGTTTCTTCTCTTTCCGGAATAAACCATGCTCTTCTACTTAAATAAAACTATCGGAATGTCCTTGATTGGATTTGCTTGATAGTCAACATATTTGGAGTCTTACAAAATTTTATCAGTGATGGATCTGCAATCCAAGTTGTTCTTAAACAGATCTATATTTTATTAGCAACTTTTCATGTGATTTGGGTTTCCTTTCCTCACTTATAGGATTCTAAAGACCGTTTTCTAAATAAAACTCTTTTTCGTGAGCTTTATTAGTTCTGCTGCTTGGTATAAGTAATAGATGTACCTACGTATGAATGAGTAGCTTATGAGTAGTAGTTACCTGAAGATACTAACATTCAGAATATTGGAGAAAAGCCTTCCGGCTCGATGGTTGTATGTTCAGCCATCAGGAATAATATGCGTTTATAAGGCCTTTATAGCCTTACTTACCCAGCCTTAAGTTTGTACATGTTGCCCAGAGGTGTTTTGCCAGTTATTCTATGGATTATCATCTCCAAGATATCCCAACAAGCGTTTCTGATCAAATGGAATTATCTGTTCACAGAATATTTTTCCGCCTAACGCATCTTCTTTAATTTAATTTTAAGTTTCCAGTCTCCGAACTTCAGTAACCTATTTTCAACCTGGCACGTATGTCAAATTCAACTTGTCATTCTTCTAATTTCATTGTTTCATTTCTGACCAAATGCATCTCTAATCACAATTCATACTTTTTGTTTCTATATCCCCAGCACATCGTGCCAAACATGCTAAAATTTGGGAACGGAGACTGATGCGAGGATTCCAAGTGGCCCCCGTTCCGACCGCGGTAGCAAATAAATCATCTTCCAACAACGTCAACGGTGAAGGTGATATCAACGAAATCAAAATCGAAAGTGAACCCAATCAACCACCTGTCCATGAAGATCCCAAAACCCGATTCCGTCGCATAGCTCGCACTGTAGCTAATCAATCGGCAGTCCATAAATGGAATCTGGTTCTGCAAGGAGTGGCAAAAAATTCTCAAATCGGCCGCTGCTGCAGCAAAGAGAGCTACAATAGCTTGCAACATCTACAGAAGGCCATCGGGGAGGCAAAGAGGTATGAAATGAGTTCATTTTGAAATCAGAGTAGATGTCAATCTATGAGGGTTGGTTCTATTTACAGGTTGGTATTACTATCACCACCCCCACATGGTACCGGTTGCGAAACACCAGTTATCGAATTCGAGGATGAAAAAACCAGCACGCTGTTGGATTTGTTGAATAAAATTGGCGCTGAGTTGACAGGCACGGATGAAGCAAACGAGGACAGTGGTATTACGAATGCAAAATCAGTTCGTAAGCTGGTGGATGATGTGTCATCATCAAAGCAGGCAACGAACCCAATGCCTCCGGACATTCACCCAGTTATTACTGAATATGGATTCATATCGCCACCACAATCGTTGAAGCACGATGCAACGATGGTGGCCAAAGAGTCACAAAACCAGCAACGTAAGACGCCTCCGGTCGACACCAACAAGTCAACAACAACAAAGAGCCAAAATGAAGTGATTCTATCAGCGTCAAGTCTTGGTTCTACTGCAAGTAGGAGTGGAAGTGCTGCTGCTGGGATAGAAGGAGCAGCTGAATTACTCTTGAGGAATGCAGATACTAAGATGCTAGCGGGCAAAGCAATTAAAAAACATCCACCTCCCCCTGCTCCACAGGGTGCTGCTGCTGTTGCTGCTTCTGTTACAAGTGCAAGTGGAAAAGGAGGAAGTAATGCTGCTAAATCTACACCCAAACAACCAATGTTGAGTAAACTATCATCATCGGTGCATCCATCGGAGAAGCCGCCCATACACCAGGATTCTTTCGAAGTGACATTCTTTGAAATGGACGATGCTATGGAGGAGATGTATAGTGCTGGCTTAACAGACAGCCAGTCGGAGGCAAGTCTTACTCTGCAGCCACCGCCGAAGCCAGCACCGACCCCAAGGAGCCCTTACAAAAGAGGTACTGGCAGACAAGGATGGTTTTAGGGTTGAATTATTGTCTGTTGTCTCAAATAGCAACTTGGATGATTATGTGCGCATTTAAGTTTTTAATATAAAATTAAGGAATGAAAAATATTTATACCTCATGAT